>NC_051235.1:8479576-8687076 GCF_015220715.1 Pygocentrus nattereri
TCTGGCATTCAATTTTCAGTAGTGTGTCTTTCGCCAAGACCCCACAGTAAAACACATCCTACATATCTGTAATGTGTGAAACAGCAAATTTCCATCAATCCATCTTCTTGTGTCTTGTGGTGAAACTAATGATCAATATGATGTAGGGATTAAGGAAGGAAGCCGAATTTGGCAATAGAAGGTTGAGAACGGATAGTGTCACGTGCAGCGCAGACAGTTATGAGCTAATCTTGGAAGCCAGACGTGCTAACGATCTCATGCAATTCACACAACTCACGACTACATTGAGATTCTGAGAAAATGTCTCACCTCGGTACACCTTGCTACCTACTGCTGCCTGCATGAAGCCAATATTCCTAGCAAGAGAACTGGACTCTAGGTCTAGGACACTTTGGACAGGAACACCATGAACTTTGTTTAAAGCATTCAACTTTCAGATAAGGCTGCAACAATCAGTTGATTAAACTGAAATACGTTGATACGCTGAGCATAGTTAGCAGTAAATCTTTTCATCCGGTAGTGAGCCTGACAGTGATTATACTGTATCTGTCTTTACATCATTTAATTAAATGAAAATACAGATAGTGGAGATAGGAGCAGAGTTGAGGGTCATGCATGACTTCAAATGTCAAAAATATGCAAATATTTTACTGTAACTTGGATACCAAAATGGCCATGAGCACATTCTTCTGCTCTGGCCCTTCGGTTTCTGATCACAGAGCCACTCTTAGTTTGCTCTACCACCCATATAATATCTGATCAGCGGCACTTCCGTGGTCAGAAACCATCAGCCGTCACATTGTGCATGACAACACATGGGCTACAATGTGTAATTGTACTCCTACATCATGACCCAGTGGTGCAGGTATCCGTGTAGTACATGATTCATTCAAAGCTATGCAAGCCTTGGAGTCAAATCGAATGACATGAGTTCTTCTCAAACTTTCTTTTAATTAAACATCAGCACTCTTACTCCAGAGAACAGACCGCTAGCCTGTTAGCATGCTAAAAATACACCATGTGACAGGCTGTGAAAGAACAGGAGTGCTAAAGCTGTAGCAGACCCTGGTTTTTTGAAATGTCATTACACATCTATCCAGACGGTCAGTTCAGTCAAGATGATGTCATGTTTAAAGGGAGAAGTTGAGTACACACAAACTTTAATCATTAGGAATAAGTTCTTAGGGGCGATAATAGCCGTTAGGCCGGCTTCCTAAACATGGTCACCGCCTAGTGCTGACTTGTATGATTAGGGCTGTTCAGGATTAACTGGATGAACCGAATTACACACTGAAAAAAAATCGAATTTGGTCAGCAGTGAATAGTTGGCGGTTTGCAAGAGGAAAATGCATATGCTAATTTGTACAATAAGGAAACTATTTATATGCTTAAATCTTCTGTTCTGTAAAGTATAGGACATGTCAGGCTTCCGTCACAACAGCAAAGAACTTACTTTCAGGTTGATAATGCTAGTAGTGCTGCACTGGAACAACAGGATTTTGTATAAACGAATTAAACCAAGATATTGGAAAAATAGAAAGCTTTTATTCATCTTTTTGAATAATCTTTTTATTTGGTTTCTAACAAGACAAATCACACACAACAACAGCGAAAAGACAAAGGACAAACTAAGACCATGGTAAAAAAGGAAAAAGAAAATAAAAGATAAAATCTAAATAAATAAATGCGCAAAAAAAAACAAAAAGAAAGAAGCAAAAAAAATCTAATACCAGTGTGAGTCATTCAAAGCAACTTGAAAAGGATATTAAACTTATAAGAAACAGTGATACATAAATATGTATCAAAAATTTGTACCCTTGTAACCCTGAGATATTATTTTAAGGGAGGTCCAATGAAGACAACTTGTCTAAGTAACTAAAAAAAAGGGTTCCAAGTCATAAAATCTTTGGAAGGAATCCAACTTAACGCTTCTAATCTAAAGCTTTTATAAACTGATCTTCCCAGGTCAGTAACTTCCATCATATAGTCATGGAACTTGAACCAGCCACACACTTCATTGCAGTGTTTATTAACGAAGCATTCAAAAACAAGAACTGACCCAAGCAGGAACCAACAGAACGTATGGTTTTAGTTCTAGTCCATTAGACCTCTTCATTAGATGTGAAGACTTGGTAGACCATCAAAATTGTACTTTCCATAACCATTCATAACTTGTCATATGACTCTGACAGAAGTTAAAACATTAAATCCCATGTTGCATCTCACGATTCCCATGACTGTACAAACCATGCGAAACTTTACATGAAGGTTACTATTTAAAAAAACTAATCCTGTGAAGGCTTTGCGAATGGACACAGCCGTGCAGGTCAGAAGCAGAAACAATGAGACATCTCTCACCCTGAGAAACTTCCCTCAGCTGAATGCTAATTCAATTACATCCTTTAGCCTATTTGTGTCCATGTGTATGTGTATCCAGCTGTAAAGACATGATTTCATTTCCTTTCCCCCTAACAGGTGCTAAAGCTCCTTTAAAAATGTGTGTGTGTATGTCAGAGATGGGAACTTGAGTCAGCGACTCAGACTGACTCAACTTATGGCTCCTGAAAAACAACACAAACAACAACATTAGGATCGCCAACTTTAGTGTATGAATGAAAAAGAAAATCTTACAGCCTTGTTTGTATGACTTTGCCAAAGCTATCTGAAGTTTCTTTAAATGGCTGGATTACTTGCTGAATAAGCTAGATAGCCTTTGTGCTCTATAAACTACAGGCTATAAACTACAGCCTAAAGTTCCTTTGCCCCTTTCTATTAAACACTGCATTTGCTGCATATAGTACTTAATTATAGAGTTTTCTAGAATTAAAGGCCGATATTTGAAGCTGTGTTGAATCTGAAAGGATTTTAGTGGGAGTTTACTTTTGTACAATGCAATCGCAGCAGCTAATAACAATCCTCACCTCAAGATGACTCAAGACTGGACTCAGTCTCACACCCCAGAGATTTGATATTTGATTCAAACTCACACCTCAGACTCTCAAGACTCGACTCGGACTTGCAGCTCAGAGACTCAAGACTCAATTCAGATTCGCCCCCGAAAGACTTGATACTTGACTCAGACTTGACTCTCAACTTGGACTCACACTTTGGTGTCTTGAGACTCAATTTGGACTTGCAACTCACAGACTCAAAACTCAACTCAGACTCACAGAGCACAGACTTAAGACTCTACTTGGACTCGCAGCTAGAGACTCAAAACATGACTTGGACTCACACTTCGGAGTCTTAAGACTCAATTAAGACTGGCAGCCCCATAGACTTAACACTTGACTTGGACTCACTCCTCAGAGACTTGGGACTCGACTCAGACTCACACCCAAAAGACTTCTCAGACTCGCACCCGGAGATTCTGAGACTCAATTTGGACTCATACTCCATAGATTTAAGACTCAACTTGGACTTCAACACTTTTGAGACTTGACAGACTCAAAACACTCGAGATCTGACTTGGATTTGCTCATTTGAGACTCAAGACTTGACACAGACTTGCACCTCAGAAACTTAAGACATGACTGAGACTGGCATACAGAGACCTAAGACCTGACTCAGATTTGCTGAGTTTTGAGACTCAACTTGGACCCCACAGAATTGAGACTCACACCTCGGAAATTTTAGACTTGACTCGGACCCCAGACACTCAAAACTTGACTGGGACTCGTGCCTTAGAGACTCAAAACCTGACTTGCACTTGCATACCAGAGACTCAAAACTCAACTCATACTTCGGAGGCTCGACTCGGACTCAGACCTCAGACCCTCGAGAATCAACTTGGACCCAAGAAACTCGACTTGAGACATATATGTATATGTTTAATCCACTGATCTTTAAGCATCATCTTCGTACGCAATCCCTGAGCACGCCCCATTTCAGTACAACAAATCTATCTTCCCTGTGACAGTGCACACATTTCTAACCTCAGTTTGCTTAACAGAACTTTTCACCTTTAACCTCTGTCTGCTTGAGAGAATTAATGAAATAACTCTTTGTGATGGACACGGCAGAGTCTTAAACTTGTTATTGATTTTTTTTTGCCACCGGAATCGTGAGGTGCTACGGCCTTGGATCCATCCAGGAGTGAAATGGAATTTTCCAAATATGTTTGCACCGCTTAAAAAATCATCTGACATTTAATTTCTCACGTATGGGCAGCTCCGGTAGGTCAGCACGAGCAATGAAAACAATGCCAGTGACATTCACGGATACATGCTCAGATAAGCACACGTATAGCGCACACACACAGCTAAAACCATCTCAGTCATATGTTCCATATGTCAGAGACCCTTCTATAGTCCAGCCACTATACACACATCCGTGTTTCCATCAGAACACTGGTAAATGGCCTTTAACCATGTAACACGGTCCTCAATGTTCAACTGTAAACTAAATACTAACACGAATGATATGAAGTATATACTGTGTTGTAATCTTAAAGGGAATTCATTCAATCTCTTCTGCTTAATTAAATTGTTTGGATGTAAATAAAGTCAGTTCAGACTGTTTTGATTTGAAATGCGCCATTATAAAGAAATCTACTCAGTCAGAATTGTTCACAGTGGTGACAGGAACCCGGTGTCCAGTGTTTAATGCCTCTAAAAGTTCTCTCATAGAAAACCTTTACAGAAGGTAAATGACTGAGACATTGTTTTGTGACAGTTTTAATATGCATTTAAAATGCATTAAAAAAAAAACAACAAAATAATTAAGAACTTTTTTTTTCCCCCAAAACTCATTAATGGCAGAGAGGAACATGCAGTGTAAGAGGTTTACACAAGTATGTGCAATGTGAGGCAAAATAGTGCCCAAAGAAAACTGTTTCACCGTCATCAACTCTGCATCCAAACTCAGGAGGCTTGTGTAGGTCGGTGCTCATTTGGGACATCGTGATCCATGGTTTCTATCACCATCATTGTTCAGACGTCTGAGTTTGAAAACATGAACTGTTTTGAATTTATATAAGGTGATATGGACTTTCCCCATTGTTTATCTTGGAATGCTTGGCTTAGAACTAACCCTGCCTCTTTCCTCAGCACGGAGACCAGTGGCTTAACTGAGTAAATGGGAGCGAACAGAGGAACAAATGATGTTTCGTAGGTGTAGATCAGAATATAACGGTGTAGATGATAGTGATAGTTTTGGTGAGTTAACAGCAAAGCAAGCATTTTTGTTTTTCATGTCGTTTAACTATTAGTTCAGATTTACACACTCCTACCAGGCATGAGTTCAGACAATCAGATGTGACTGTACACAAGTTTGATAAATAAGGGCCAGTGTGAGGAATAGGAAGTGGCCAAGTCTATATATTTTTGGATGCAACTCAGTCTGAATTATTGCTTAGTATACATTTAGGAGCAATAAAGTCCATGAAATATGTCTTTGGCGCGTTTGGATTCTCAGGACTGCAATCAGAGTTGCAATCTGCATAATAAAAATGCCTCTTGATGAGGAGGAATGAAAAATGACCCACTTGTAATGGTTCTGCATTTGTCACCAAACTGCTCTGCGTGTCTGCTGGGATGTAGTCAATCATCAATGTCTAGTGTCTGTCTGCTGTGACCCCACAAAGACAGGGAAACATTTCTACAGCAAAATAACCAAAACAAGTGCAGACGTGTAGGTAGATCAGAGCACAGTAGGACTTACTGTCAATTTTAAAGGCAAACTGTGTAGGTGAATGCTGGGCAGCCGTTTTACACTAATGACACTATTGACTCCTGCTGTTTGATAGCAACATTAGCCTTGCAGCTCCACTGCTAAAGAGGCAAACGTCTCGGAATGGTGGAAAATTATGCAAATGAGATTTTTCGCCTGCATCCCACACTGCATATGAGGCAAGGTCAGAGTGGGACTTGTATTCCGACAGGAGGTTATGATGCAGACTAGCCCACCCCAAATTCACACCTCACACATTTTATCAACTCCACTTACCATATAGGAGCACTTTCTCCAATCACAGGCTGTAACCCATATATTTCTCTGCATACTTTGTTAGCCCCCTTTCACCCTGTTCTTCAGTGGTCAGGACCACCACAGAGTAGGTACTATTTGGGTGGTGGGTCATTCTCAGCACTGCAATGACACTGACAAGGTGGTGGTGTGTCAGTGTGTGTTGTACTAGTACGAGTGGATCAGACACAGCAGTCCACCCAAAATGATACATGCGTTGTGGTGGTCCTGTGGGGTCCTGACAACTGAAAACAGGGTGAATACCTTATGCAGTAGCTATAATAGTAATAGTAATAGTAGCTAAGTATCTTAAGGTCCTGTTGTCATTTTTCAGTGCCCACCTGCTCAGATTTTCATCATTGTCTTCTCTGTGCCGTATTGTTTTGTTGGGGGTTTTTTTTGGTTCTTGCCACTACTGTCCATCTTCAAGACTCACAAGTGGGAAATTACTACACTGGAAATGCGAGGAAAAGTAATGAACTCTGTACAGCACCGCCTGCTGTAGTCAGACAGTCACGCTGCATTTGAAATGTTCATTTCTCGATGCTAGCTTCTTATTCAAATTTCCATTTCACCTTAAATAGTGCAAAAGTCACACGCTAGCGCCTGAACAGGTGTCTAAATGAAACGCTCCATCTAATCTTTATCCACTGTATGAGAACAAGCAACAAACAGCAAACCATACCTGCATCAATTGAGGTGTGGGCTGCTGGTTTAACCCCTAAATTACTACAGACATATACTTGGATGTAAGATTTATCGCTTGTCTGAGCGTTCTTGTGCTTATATGTGTGAGTTTATACATTAGCTCACAGTTAAACACTGGCCCACTGGGAATTCTCCCGGATCTCCTGATTACCCGCTCCGGCAATGATGCGAGGCCTGATATTCTCTCTAGGGAGTGTTCCCAGGGCTATACGTCGCCTTAGCTCTTTAAGTAAAGAATCAAACCCCAATATCATACCTAAAGGAGACTTATGAAGGATTCCTAAAGTCATATTTAGGATCCTGAGGAACATTTTACAGCATTTGGCTGACGCTCTTATCCAGAGCGACTTACAATTTGATCATTTTTTACACAGGGAGGCGGAGGTGGTGTTAGGAGTCTTGCCCAAGGACTCTTATTGGTATAGTGTAAGGCGCGGCCCAAGTGTTAAGTTCCTCTAGAATGGAGTGTTTTATATCAAACCACTCTAAATGACTCCGTCTACATCTTCAAGACTGAATTAAGCAGAAATGTTTAATAACTCATTTGATAGCACTCATTTACATTATATGCCTTAATGGCATTCATTCACATAGAGGTGCATATAGACTCATACACAAAGATGCACAACACACAAAGATCCACTGTCACACCAACACACAAACACACACAGACACACACACACATGCAAAAGATAAATGTGTGGCGGGTTTGAGGCGTATTTCTTATCCTGCTACAGGGAAACAGCATTAGTGTGTGTTCCAGTCTGATGCTTTAACTGTGTTTCCTCCGTTCTCTTCTGTGTCACTGTCAGGAAACCAAAAGGAAACCAAGACAAAGAGAATCCACATCCCTCACACACACTCTACAGAGAGTCTGCACTGCTCAGCCTACACCCTACCACTGGCATCTCTGACTGTTCACTGTGAAAAATACTTTGACTTCGCTTTTGTTGCTTTTTTGGAACAAATCATTTTAAAATACGCACTTGAAAACGTCCAGGGTTCTTTAATTAAGGCAATGGTTTTGTTTAGAAACATATAGAACGTGATCGTAGATCACATTTGACCTACAGCTGATTTGGTCAGACTCTGAAGATGAGACTACACAAAATTCCCAAATTGTCATCGCCACTGAGCAGCTTTTCAGTCGGCAGCCGTGACAGACTAACAGCTAAACCACCTGGAATCAGCCAGAAATGAAGCCAATACCGTTTGCCAGGCGTGTAGCTTCGTCTTTATATTCTGACCAAGTCGGACTGAAACCATAAAATCGCCGCAAAAAAACAGGAAAGCTGCTCAGTGGTGACAGTTTGAGAATTTAACGTTAATGTGAGGAGCTGGAGAAGGAACATGACTGACAGAGCCGACAGCACAGGACTGAGGTGTCCTTGAGCAAGACACCTAACCCCCAACTGCTCCCCGGGCGCTGCGGATTGGGCTGCCCACCGCTCTGGGCAAGTGTACTCGCTGTAGATGGTTCTGTATAGATCCTTTTTAAAAAGGGTTCTATGTATCACTAAAAAGGGTTTGGGTTGTGTTACAGTGTCAAGCTTGTTTAGCTCCACCCATTCATGCTGAAGTTATAAGGAGTGGTTCAGGCAAAAGACAGGGCAGCAAAAGCAGAGCTTATTAACATATATCAGTCTTAAAGCACATAAAACAAAGAGACCTCTCTAACTGACTCAAAGTTGGTACTTTTCATTTGGTCAAATTGGTCAATTAGACCAAACGTGATGATGACCCGTAGTTTAACACAGCTCAGATTCATATGGGATCAAAATGATGAAAATGATGGCCTCGATATGGTGTATCAAAGAATACGAGCTGCTAGTAGAATCATTTAATGTGTTTCATGCAACAGTGACGCTTTTGTGTAATTTTTGTGTAAATCAAGTTGCAAAGAAATGTTGCAGGCAACCCACGACATGCAACTAGTTGCATGAAAGTTTCAGAGTGTAAAGCATGGTGTATCAAAAAGTAAGAGCTGCTAATTTAGCTATCTAATGGAGTCACTGAATACGTTTCATGCAACGGTGATTGCTTATGAATTGTTTTGTGTAACTGTCAAGTTGTACGGAAATTATGCTGCCGGCCACTCACAACATGCAACTAGTTGCATGCAAGTTTCACAGTGTAAAGCATGGTGTATCAAAAAATAAGAGCTGCTAATTTAGCTATATAGTGGAGTCACTAAATGTGTTGCATGCAACAGTTATTGTTTTTGAACTGTTTTGTGTAACTGTCAAGTTGCGAGGAAATTATGCTGCCGGCAACTAGTTGCATGCAAGTTTCACAGTGTAAAGCATGGTGTATCAAAAAATAAGAGCTGCTAATTTAGCTATATAGTGGAGTCACTGAATGTGTTGCATGCAACAGTTATTGTTTTTGAACTGTTTTGTGTAACTGTCAAGTTGCGAGGAAATTATGCTGCCGGCAACTAGTTGCATGCAAGTTTCACAGTATAAAGCCAGCCTAAAGTCCCATCATTTTCCCTGATAGATTGGCAAGATGCTCTTTTACAAAATGTGTATTTCTGTACTACTGTAACTACAAATTTGTTTTAATAGTCCAGTGATATTTGTAGGGGAGGGTCTTCCCTCATTTTCTTCTAGTAAATATGGTTTTCAAAGCTGGTAACGACCACTGCCTCTGAATGTATGAATATCCGGTTTGAGAAACACAAAAAGCATCTGTTGAAAATAAAAACAGGCCTTAAAAACAGATCTCCACCGAAGCCAGCGTCTTTTACCCTCTTCCTCTACAGCAAAATACAATCAAACCAAAGGTAGCTCCTCGAGGAAGGTACAATGCATCCATCTGCTCCAAATGTGATAAGGGAGGCCTCAGGTTGTAAGCTGGTTTCGGGTTATTTAGAGTGATTTCTTCAGCTCAGAGGGATGTGCTTGTGTCAGCATGTGGTAAAAGAACAGCACTCCGCAAGGGCTAGTGGCTCTGCACACAGGCAGTGGGACAGTAAAAAAGGGAACAAGCAAAAAAAAAAAGAAGTAACATTGATACAAGCATCAAAACTTTGTTGTTCTTGGTATTTATTATTGGCTTCCCGGGGCAGGGTAGTTAGGGAATAAGGCTTAAAAACAAAGCCCCAGGCAAAGGCCAGGTAAAGTCTAGTCAGCTGTACCTGGTATATGAGCAGAATAACAACAAAAAAATGTTCAAAAACGTTGGTAACACTTTCCCCTGCTACATTAACATAACCATGCAGGGTTTGAATTACGGAAGAGGACTTTCATTGTTTTTAAACAATGTTTTTTGTGAAATTTGACCCTGAGGTTCACAAGTATTGCTTGACAGAAGCCTTTTAACTGAATACGTTTCAATTTTAATTATTTTTACGCCCAAATTGTGCCACACACCTGATGCACCATGTCGCACAGCATCCAAAAACATTTCAAGCCATTTTTTTTTGCGGGAAGGTGCACACATTCAGCGTTGACTTGGAGCAAGGCTCAGCAACTCGTGCCACTGTTGCAGCATGGCACTCTTTATATTAAAAGCCAAATTAAACCCAAATGAGACCTCAAAAAGCCAGATTGTCACATGACTTTCTATTTAGTCTTCAAAGTAGGTAAACAAATACTACTGATCTTTTATTTCCACTAGTCAAAGTCAAAGCCTATATATCTTTTACTTGTTTTATATTTTGTTTTATAAAGTTGCTGATTATCAGTGCTATCAGATATGTCATGTGTTATAGCTATGTTTTGCACTGTATCTGCTACGTGGCGCTGCACGGCGGGTCTTTAGAAGCTTGCAGGAAGACTCTCCAAGCAGGTCTAATAGCCCGCAGTTAAATAACTATGGGTTTTTTTGGGAGTAAAGAAATTGTTTTAATTACCAGCAGCCAGGTTTGTCAGGTGTCATAATATGTCAAACTAAATTACAAGTCAGTTTCTAAGAAAAACTGTATTGGCTGTTGCACGAAAACACACAGGCTTGAATCTTGCCTATTTTTTCAAACAGCCTTTTCCAAAAAGCAAGTAGCCTGGCTACTAACAGCATTTATTTCTTTGGGCTCTGGCTCTGGCTGACTTAATATCCTACATATGTAAATAAGCCAGCAGTTTAAGACATGCTTAAGCTCTACTGTTCTCCAGTTATAATCCCTTAAAACCCCTTAACGCTTAAAGTGCAAACTGGTTGAGCTCTTATTAGGTTATAGGGGTATGTAACAAAACTTTGAGTGGCACGAAGCACTGGACCGTGCGGCTATGTTATGAATTTGAGCTTGGCAGTTTATCAAGAGGTAGTAAAAATAACACACCTCATGAGAAAAGTCATTTTGCTATAGGCCCCGTTTTATTCCATTCACTCTTATAATCTGTCCTGACATCTTGGGACCGCATATGACATCTGCCATGGCATGTTTGTGGCATATAAATGTCAATGTTATGCAACATGGTTCAAGTAAAGTGGTCACCAAAACGCCCTAGACTCACTCATGACCATCCTATTACACTCTATGAGAACAATTAATCTGCAACATTCGTTTTTCAGCTGGTTCACTGCAATTATCTTGCTGGGACAGTTCTCAAAAATAAAAAAAAACATCAATTCAATATAAAAAAACCTAAAAATAAGTAAATATGAATATATTTACTTTATAGTTTGCATGATAATGATGCTGCTTTCATATCCATTTACATGCATTTTTTTTTATCTATTTAATAATGAAGCCTTTTTAAGGTCATCTCAGGAAATAATTTTGGACTCTTTGGAAGACTATGCATAGTGTGTTAAGTCTGTTTTTATTGTTTGGCAAAAAAAGTCAATAGAATGTTTCATTACTAATATTGGTAATGACCCTTATTCAAAGCGGATTGTTTGACTACACTTCATCAAACTGGCTCTTGTAAATAACACAATTAGGGTCCCTTCTCTACTTAAAAGGATTCATCATCAGAGCCTGCAGTTTCAAGCTGTGAATATTTTTGTAACCCAGCGCAGTTCTTCTGTAGCTGACTGCAGTTTCCCGTGAGGCCACTGCTAGCAAGGTCAAGCAATAACTGCTAATTCTGCATCTTCCTAGAGTGGACTTTATATAGTGCCGTCTGGAAGTAATTGGACAGCGACAGTGTTGTATGGTTTTGGTTCTATACTCCAGCGCAACAGAAGCAGAGACTATGAATATAAAGTGCAGAATGTCAGCTTTAATTTGAGGGGAAGACAACAGATGCTGGGCGTCTTTCTCTAGCGATGCCTGCAATGTTTGTTTCAGATCAGGGTAAAAAAAAAATAACCAAAAATGACATAAAACTCTCCAATTATGCACTAGACATGAGAAAAAACTGAAACACTCTCCACTGATGGACAGCGTGGATGGAGAATTGATCATGCAGCAACATATGGGCTACAGTCAGTAAGTGTATACGAAGTGCAGCTACAGATGAGTGACCATACAACAGCATCAGCCCAATGCTTCAATGCACCTTGGCATAGATACTACATGCCTCTGGACCTGTGGCAGCGAAGAGCACCGTTTAACACGACAGTCCAGAATCTCTTATAGGTGTTCGACTGAGTTCAGATCTGATTTCCATCATTTTCATATTTCGCACACCATTCAGTGACCCCTTGTGTACTGTGGGGCATTATCATCCTGGAAGAGACCACTCCCATCAGGATAGAAATTTTTCATAATAGGTTGAACGCGATCAGTCAGAATAACTTTGAATTGGTTTGCAGTGACCCTTCACTCTAAGGGGACAATCATGTCACCTTTGAGTTACTTAGATCTTTTCCTCTTGCGATAGTGGAAAAATCAAGGTCAGTCTCGCCTGCTCATTGTTATGTATGCCATAGAACAGTGGTCACCAGCCGTTCTCCTGAAGATCTGATCTAGCCAATCCAAAGCTTCTGAAAACATTAAATAGCTGAGGGTACAGCAGACTGCAGTTGGAAGCAGACTCTGCCGGAAGGTAGATCTCTATAACTGGGGCAGGTGACCACTGTTACAGAGCATGGTAGGATGTTAATTGCTAATTGTATTATGCAGTACACCAGTCTGGAAGCGTCTGCATTTACATTTCACCACTTTTATTCAGGTTTGTCCTTCATTTTGTCTTCTGTCTGTATACAGTAGAAGGTCAATGCGTGTCCGTTATTAAGTCAGGAGAGGTAATCCAGAAGAGTAATCCACTAGGAGTGCTTCATGGCAAGATTCTTTGACTTCAGCTGCAGTCCAAAAACACAACACAGATTCACAGAAGCCATTTCAGAGATTCTTTTGATTCTACATTTATTAGGAGGGCAAAAGGGAACAATTCAATAAATATTATGTCGACAAACAGAACAAACATACAGATTTTAATAAAATAAAACAAGATTGCCTACTTATGAAGCAACTTTCATCACCTACACATACTCTTGCACTAACACTTAGGAAAAGTGAAACGTGGTAATACTGCCTATGTGAATACCAGATCATAGTGGAAGAAACTGTCTAAAGGAATCTGTTAGAAAGAGAACAGAAGATAAGAGAAGCTGTCTATTTTGTTTCTTTTTTTAAGATGGACCTCAAAGTGCAATCACTGACCTGCTACGCACACAATGGCATGTCAGCCTAAGATTTCCAAGCATCACCTTTGCGCTGAGGGTAGTGCCTCTTTCTGTGGCACTGATTAGAGAAATGCATCTTTCGCCTGGTTCTCTCACCACTGTGTCCTTCACCCATTGACGTCCACATTCTCTCTCTCTCTCACATAAGGAAACAAACTGCATAGTTTAGAAGAAGCCTTCAGATTCGTTCACTTGACTGTGCAGCTCTTTGCCCTGACTCAAGGCTATTGCCCCTCTCAGACTGCGCATACAAAGAAAAACATTCAACAAATACTCTGGGATTAAGCTTTAAATGTAGCTTCTCACAATACACATTACATGACAGTAAGCCTGTCGCATAAGGGACAAGTAAGATCAGAGACAAAGCACATGAATGGTGTAGAAAATGCCTTTGACTAATGAGCTTTTGGGCCAATTCACTTAAGATATCAGCATCATTATTATTAGCACAGTTCTTTAATAGCTGCTAGTTAGGAGTTATAATTAAACCAAAACAGCAGTAATTAGATAACGCAGTTAAACCTATGATGCAAGTTAACCCATAGAAGTCAAGTTATTGTCATTTTCCAATGCGATTTAATGATAAATTACATAGTTATGCAAAGAATTACACTTACATTCAATCTCGACAGATTCAAGTCTGGACTTCCAAATTCTTCAAATTCAACAAATTATCCACATGGCAAGAATGTAAAGGCTGTACACAACAATAACGTCTTAGCAAAGGCAAATCATTACATCTCTTCCACGTATAAGCACACGTGGCATTGATTAAAAGTTTAGAATCTACACATTTGACAGAATTTCCTCATTTGCGGTCAGTGGCAATAACCCGACTTCTAAGGGTTAACTGAAAGCTCAAAGCAACCTCTGTTTTGCCACACCCAGTCAATGCCGTAGATCATGTGGTCTCGTTACACATCTTTACTGAGACACGAGCTCCACTGTACGTCCATCTCAATCTGATGCAGTGGCAAGTCACAGGACTCAACCACACAAATTCTTCTTTGGTTAAAAGATAACCCTCAGGGAGCGTGATTTGCTGTTTGGTCGGAATATAAGTAAAGACTAATCGAAGGATTGTGCATCCATGGTGACAATGGAACACTACAGAATTTTAGCTGAGCTCAGCTATAAACTTAAATAAACAATTGGACAAGCAGCTATGGACAAATAGCCTCACAGAAAGGGAAGTGATTCAAAACCACAGTGATTGGGCTGTCGTTTCGCTTCTTCATGTTATTTGTGGCTTAAAGAGAAGTAAAAGTTTCGTTTGTCTGCAATACACCAGTTCAAGAATTTACTCATCATTCCCACTTGCTCTTTTTCTGTTCCCAGTCCTGTCTTCTCTCACTCTGTCTCTCTCTCCCCCGTTATGAAGATTTATACACCAGCCTGGTGATCTTCTCATTCAAATGGAAAAAAAAACAAACAAAAACAAAGACAGATATGCTAAATCCTATATTTGATGCTTGTGGCACCAGTTCCTCTTCATATTTCCTGCTGAGGCCACAGATTCCAGCTTGCCACCCTGTCATAACCGTTCTGAAAGGAAGTCGTGTCGCTTCCAGAAGCCGGAAGCAAGGCCTTCCATTGGTTGAGAGGGAGGGGCTTCCTCTTGCTGAATGGATAAAGTTAGGGGAGTGGGTAGGGCTTGGCATTAAAACTGCTTCCAATAGCTGTCAGCACTTATGCTACAGGAAGTGAAATGATGCATATGGAATCACTAACCAAGAGAGGAAGAAGGGACTTTGTGTGCAGTGTCCCTCTCTCCTCCCCTTTTTCCCCTCCTCTTCTTTCTCTTTTCTTTACTCAATGTGTATGGACGGAGGGATATGCACAATTTCCCTTCCTCCCTCTATTCTCCCCCTGCAATTCCCAGAATATCTTCCTTCAGATTGAGTCACATGACCGTGCAACTCTTTGCTTTGTCCTTCCGTAGGTCCGTTGCCACCGCAGCCAAGTCTGGCCTACTGGGCATGTGCGAGATGCGCTTATTGGAGCGTGCAGATTTGTTGCGTTTTATGTTTTTGTTGTTCTTGTTGACGCAGGCAAGCGTCGCCACATGGAAAATGTCCCGAACGCTGTTCTCTGACTGCAGCGCAGAACATTCGATGTATGGAGCCGAAATCTGCTTAGCCATCGCAGAACCCTGAAACAGAGACACAAAGATGTGAATTAATACAAATCTGACAGCAATTACCCGATAAACCCTACTTCATTATGTGAACCCTTGGATCTTTGAATGTCTCATCTCCATTTATTTTCAACTCTCAGGCAGCTCATTTACTCCAAACTGATGAAGACTAACAGTCAACTTCAACTGAGCTATAATTTGGTATCATGAATTTAATCTTAATTCATAATCTAAGGCATCGTAATTGCTTCTAACATGCTAAGATGGCAAAAACAAGTCTTAACTGGAAGTAATTAAGGATGGAGTTGCCTCTTAGAGCATCAAACTCATCAGTATCAAATTTGGGATATATTCTGAAAAGGATGATACTCTGAGGCAATGAGGCAACTTCTGATCCTAAAGCAATTGTAGATCTTCAGAGAAAGCTGCCTGAAGGTCAGCCTTTAGTTTCAAGAGGATTAGATAAAGTTGTATTCTCTTGGGTTCAAGTATGAAAGATAGTCTAGCAAAGCTTGGTTCTAGTGTCCAATGGCATTGTCCCACCTGATCATATGACACTGGAGTCTGTCTGTGATTGGACAACTCCACTAATGTAGTGAGGTCTGTTCTCAGGTCTGATTTGCAGCCAACAAGCAGCATCTTCGTGTTAGGGCAGAATTCCTGGATCTCGCCTTTCCACTGCCACAGGAAAAAGAAAACAGCAAACAATGAAACCCACCAAGGCCATCACATCATTTCCTCTAAACGAAGAGACACCAGGTGCTTATTATCTATCCAGTCTCTACTTTGCCTTTTGTTAATCTTCTCTTGCCAGCTTCTACCTTCTCTTTCACCCCTACATCTGTTAGCTCACTCTTTGTCTCTCTATCCGTCCTTACTCGTGCTCTCTTTTCACAGTGCTAGAGGTGATCCACATTCCTTACCCCTTCAGAACAAAGACTAAGCTGTGGTGTATGTGTGCGTGTTTAAACCGGAGGGTTTAATCTTGGATAATGCAGTGTGGAGACATGGCCCTCTGCTGTGGTCGCCAGGATCCGGTTTGCCATGATACACATAGCTGATTGTTCACTCAGGAACATGAGCACCCTCTTTGCTCCCTTTCCCATGATCCTTAGCACTGGCAACTAGGAAGGAACAAGGAAGCCAAAAGTCCCCCGAACTCAAAGTAGAAGCTGCTCTGGCACTTTGACCTGGGACTAGCTGCCCCTACTCTTAACATAGCAAGCACAGAGAACAATGCAGAGCTGACTTGAGACCTCCCTGAAGAGGACACTTATAGCAGCTCATAATGTAATTCCACCTTACTGCAGGCCTGAATCTGCAGGTATGTACTGTTCCAAAGAGCTCACATCCAATAGAGGACACCTAATCCCTGTCAAACAGCCTGACATGATATTTAAGTCTGACCCACACAAAGGAAGACCTTTCTTGTACAGGTAAATGAATAATGCAAAATGTCAACAAATAGATGGTGAGTTTTCTTTTTAACCCATCAGAACTAATAGAAACATGAGAGGGTCAGATTTTTCTGTTGGTACAAGCTGTTCAGCCTAACAAATGATCGAAATGTACTTAATTCATCATGACAAGAAATCCTGTGAGTACAGCATGCTGAATAGTATAAACTTAATGGAGCATTTTATTAAAAAAAAAAAAAAAAAAAAAAAAGTACACAAAATCTCCCAACCCTAAATGCTGACAATGTATCATCAAGTCATAATGTAAAATGTAAAATAAGGACTATTGTGGCCAGCTTAGCATTCTTCATGTTTAATCAAACACTTGCCACAAGCCATGTCAAGTTAAAACTCAACTTTTAAACAGACCTAAGAGTGGTTTTACACTATACTCTCCACAAAATTGGACAAAAGCTAAAACAGTTGCATAGGTAACAACAGCAATCATCTTGTAGCCTGATTTATTTCTGTACTTCAGGACATTTTATAGAAGCATT
This sequence comes from Pygocentrus nattereri, assembly GCF_015220715.1. Lineage (NCBI taxonomy): Eukaryota > Metazoa > Chordata > Actinopteri > Characiformes > Serrasalmidae > Pygocentrus > Pygocentrus nattereri. The sequence goes on from NC_051235.1 coordinate 8,496,916, forward strand.
ATGTCATACTGTGTTAGAAACCACTTCAACAAGTCTATTTTAGATTTCTTAGACCAAACATGTCTTGAGTGATTTCATTTGATGCAAATGGGAATATTGTTTGATTTTTGGTACAGCTGAGGTGAGAGATTCATGCCACTGCAACACAAGCTGAAAATGGTACATACCTTTTTGAGGACACTGTCCAGGGTCTCTGGGCGGCTGATGTCGAAGCAGATGATGACAGCATCCGAATCAGGGTAGGAGAGTGGTCGTACATTATCATAGTATGGAGAGCCTGGAACACAAAAGACAGCCTGATCAGAAAGGCCTCCGAGTGCTTACTAATACTAATGCACTAGAATAACAGAAATACTTATGGAGAACTGGAACATAAATATTACCACTGAAACCTCTCTCACCAACCTCTCATGCATAACAAATATGCTCCTTTTAGATGGCTTACTGAAGTTCCTAAAAGAATTTCCATACTTCAGTGCTAGCGCTCACTAGAATCAGAGCAGGTGCAGATTTACATGACAAGAAATTACCACTGAGTAAGCTGCAGGCTTATTTTTACTTGTATAATATGAGTGGCTGAGAAAAGTAATACTATAATAATAATAATAATAATAATAATAATAATAATAATATTTAATGTTTCCACAACATTAAAATGATTAAAGTGCAGGTTTTAAAAAGCAGCCATAAATGGACCTTGGGAGTCTTGAGAGAAGCAGTGAGAAGCTCTTTCAGCTTCCCACATGTAAAGTGACCTCTCAGCCAAGAATCTGGAGAATTTTTTTTTTTTTTTTATGTCTAACGTGGCTCGTGGGAGGTCTGCTCTGAATCAGAATACTATACACAAACACATACACACACAGAGGGGGTGTCACCACCCACTCAACTCAACCATGGATATTCCAGGCATGAGGAGATCAGACAAACAAATCAGAGAGAAAATCCACGTTTATCATATGTCCACTTCATATACAAAGGGGAGTTGGGGAAAGAGACACTAGACGACAAGAAAATTACTGTTCACAGTGCCAAGAGATAATAACACAATGAGAGGGAAGAAAAAAAAAAAGCCAAACACAGGTGGAGTCTAAAAGTTTTTTTGACATTCCTACTGAAAACCATTATAATCTCTGTAAAACCACAACCGGAGATAAAGAGTCCTCTACTGTCACTAAATAGCTAGATTAAGAAAAGTCTTTCATATGAAAAGTACTATCACCGTTTGGGTGGCTCTCAGGGAACAAGGAATTTAAAACCTGGAGACTGTGAGAGAGACAGCATGTACCAACCATATGTGCTTTGATTTGGATAAGCAGTGTTCAAGCAAATTTGTGAATATTTTACATCTATGTATGTAATAACATGTATATACATTATAGCAGTCGGCAATATATTATAGTATTGTGTTAAATTACACCACAATACAATTTTCTGAGCATATTTTGGATACTGTCAGTACTTAAAGAATAACTCAACAACAAAAGGAGCATAATGCCTGTTTAATCGGATTTAGAGCAGTATGTGAAATGTTGAATAAAAAAATTACAGTATTGTATAATTGTTTTTGATTGAAATTTTAAATGCCAGCACTGTCATTCTGTGCATCAAGCCTCAGAAAAAAAACCTAATATTGTGATACATATTCTGTACTGAGATACATATTCTGGTACCGTGATGGTGTATTTTGACGATATCATTCACCTCTAGTACAGTACATAGGTACATGTATAGTACTGTGCAAAACTCAGAGACCATGCTTTTTAATTTCTCGTCAAAACCTTTCTGGGTGCATTTCTGAGGAGATCAGATATAAAATAATCCACTCGCATAAAGAAAGGGAAAGTTGAATGAAAAATAGGTGCAAAAACAGGTTTCCAAAATGATCTGATAAACAGCACTTAAAGCTTTCAAGTCTCTTTGAAAGACAGGAGCTCCATACAGATCTAAAAAAATTCCTTCTACTGTGAGAAGACAGCTATGGGTCTGAAAATGTGTAACTGTCAAGCTATTGCTGAGAAAAGGAAAGGACCAACCACCCCAGAGCCCAACATCACTCAATATCACTGAATGTGTCTGGGATTACTTGGATTGTAAGAAGCAGAAACAGAGTGTTAAGGCTAATTTTCTGTTATGTTTTTTTTTCTCCTCATGCTGCTAAATGAACTTGTACTTAATGGCCATTTTGACAGTAAATCAAATTTAATGAAAGGGTGGTCTGTGACTTAGGCATAATACTGTACATGGGGTATATGGTGCCCTGCGATGGACTGGCGACCTGTCCAGGGTGTATCCTGCCTTCCACCCGAAGACTGCTGGGATAGGCTCCAGCACCCCCCTGCGACCCTGACGGAGAAGCGGCTTAGAAAATGGATGGATGGGGTATATGATGAAGGACGTGACTGAGCTTCTTGCCAGTGTAGAGGAAATCCTTTAGCTCACAGTTCACACTGCAGTATCGCTTTAACTTATGTTACACTGAGCCCCAGGACATGTCCTTTTACTGACACACACACACACAAACACAGTAAGACATGCACAGACCTATATAAAACATTTTTCTCCATCTTGCTCACACATACAACCCTTACCCGCATTCATTCTTTAAAGAATGGCCAGCTGTTCTTTGTGACTGTGTTGGTCCGTTTGTTGTTTACAAGCATATATGTCACCATGCACTTGTGGCAACTGACACACTACAGTGTTTTGCTTCATTTTAGAGATCCACATAGAAGAGTGTGTTTCCACACCACATTGGACATGTGGGGCTCTAAATACTTTACGGTGTTGTAAAGCAAAAATATATCCCATTGTGGTCAGCATGCTCTCCAGTGACCACAGATTCAATTTGCCACTCAGTATGAAGACGACACATGTGCTTCACCTGCTAAAACTGTGCTGATAATGAAACATGGTCAGCGAGTGGAGGAAATTCACACTTTTGAAATGCAAGAAGAGGAGAGCCTTGTTGGAAGTTCACATGGTCCAATCTGATTTCCGTTCAGGCTAACAAGGTAAGAATCCTCTCAGCAAAAAATGAGCTTTCAATTTTTCCTCCCTTCTCAGAATCCATTCCACAATAGGCGCTTTGTGGAGTGGCGGCGGTAACCTTTCGTCTGTGGAATGCAAGGCATGCGGGTCCAATTCTCTCAGCTTCGAAACAGGATCTACACCACAATAGTTCCTGCGCCCGGGACGGCAGGAACAGGACCAGAGTAGGCAGTATATAGCCAGGCTAAGCAGAGACTGACTGATGACCTGAGAGCAGTTTTAGGTAGGTTGATCATTTAAGAAATTAGGTAGCACTGCCTGACCACGAGTCAGACGATCTGGACCAAACCAGAGACCTTACAATGTTCCGTCACCAAAATACAGAAATACAAATAAAAAAATTAAAAAAAAGTCTGTCTCAGGGTAAATGATCTACAAGATTATAGATTACAATGTACCCCCTTAAAGAAACAGCAATTATTAAAAAAAAAACATACTTCTATGCATTTAACTGCAGTTACTGCAGTTAATGCAGAACAATACTGTTTACATCTATTACTGCACAGAGTAATATTGTTTACTGTTTACATCTGTTTTCATCTGTCACCTGATGCACTTTATGAACAGCTGCTACACTTATTTGCACATACGCACGTGTAACTTTAATTTTATTTCAACTTTGCACATACTGTACACTTTTCTTGCTTTTACCTTTTACTACGGTTTTTGAGTTATTATTATATTTTCTTTTTTTTTTATTCTCTTAAGAGTATATATGGTGAATGGAGGAACAGCAAAGTAAGAATTTCATTGTACAGTGCAACTGCCTGTTCTGCTGTGCATATGACAATAAAACTCTTGAATCTTGAATTTTTTTTTTTTTTATAAAAATCTTTATTATGACTTGAGTTTCTCTTTATCCAATAAAGTATTCTAGAATCTCAAAAAAAGGCATGCATGGTCTGTTATTGTTCAGTTAGGTCTTGGCTCTTTTAAAAGCTCTGGTTAATCATTTAATTATCAAGAAAAATGGTGGATTACGAACAATCCGTAGCGACAAAAACATTCACCTCTGAAAAACTCTTGCTGAATGACCTTCTCATTTTCCTCTAAAAATCTAGTTCAGTTCTTCCCTTTCCTGTTATAAGATGCATTCTATTCTAGAATCAGTTTACACTTGCAATTCTGCTTCAGTACAGGTCCTGTAGAGCCATCAACACGATCAAAGTGCCAAATGAAGCACCATTCAAACATCTCAAAAGACTTCCTCCCAAATACGCTGCCTGAAAGGTAACAGACCAAACAAAGCCATTCTTAAAAGCCAAGCAGTCAAAAAAAGTGCTTGTTTGTCACCAAGCACAGTGAAGACAGAGTGTGCAGGCAAATGGCTGAGTTTAACAGCACGGGGGGAAAGCTTTAATGAGGACCATACTGTCTGTTTGAGCTCATTATCTACTCCACAGATAACACAGAGACAAAAGGCACCCCAGGATGAGAGCCTATGGTATGTGACTGTGCGCACGTGTGTGTGTGGGGGGGGGGGGGGGGTCTATTGATTAGTGCTGACTGGGAGATAGGACATCTTCAAAGCCTGGATGTAAAGCCCCTGGTCTTTCCAACTGTAGGGTTGGAGGTGGGGGTCCCTTATCAATAAGCTTCTTGAAGAGAAGAAACACAGGAGGTCTATCGTCAGGAAGGAATTGACTGTTAGAGCCTGCAGGGAAAGTCTCTCCCACATGCACTCACACAAGCAAGGGTCTGAGGACAGTGTCTAGTTTCAGACAGGGGTCCTGAGACATAGCCTCTGATGTGCCATAAAACAGACACAAAGCTGGATCTATACGGGGATCAGAAGCTACAAAGACCTGAAGTCAATATTTACAATGGAAATATTAAATATTCACGCTGTGGACACAGCGTGTCTTAACTGAAAAAAAACTAACAATAAATGTTTCCAAATTCACTGAAGCAGATATGTTGTACTATCAGAGATGTTGTAATATTCTCTGAAAGCATTCTGAAACATTCACACAAAAACTTTCATAAAGTGCTCCTAACAAGCTTGAGTGAATGACCAGCTGACTGATAGGGTCATGACTGGCAACTGGAGTGGTAGAAAGGGTCACAATTGGCCAGCTGAGCAGTGGGAAGGGTTGTGACTAGCCATTTGAGCAATGGGTAGAGTGAGGCACTGTGTTCGGGGGTGGGGGGGGAGCAGCTGTCTTTTCTTTGGCTACACAAAGAAGAACGCAAGACGCCAACTAGCAGAGATACAACTGCATTCCAGAGAAAAAGAGAGAGAGAGACAGAGACCTACAGCTTGAATGGAACAGTGGCAGAGAAAAGCAGACAGGTATGGATTGAAGTACATGGTACCAGCAAAGTGGTGCTAGTCCAAATTGAGTACCTGATTTTCATAGGCTACAGCCATGATGATGAGACGATGCAATTTCAGTAATATATGTTGTATAAAGGGTTTCGTACAATAGTACAGGATCATCTTACCAAAGACAACCTCTGATCAATGTATAAGGGCATGTAAAACCAACACCATGAAACATGACCAGTCTGTCTTTATAGAGACATAATGGGCCAAAGAAGAGCTCACACCCAAACACTGCTCAGAGATACTACACCACTTATCTCTCTTTCTAAACTGCTTTTCTCCCTGCCTTTCCATCTTTGGCTTTCTTTGATTCACACACTTTGAACTTCTCAGCCATGTCAAACTTAAATGCACCTCCTGTTACTCCAATAAAACGTACAGACCATTTCTAACAGCACTGTGACTGCACAGGCTTCGGTCTTCAGGAGAAACTCCCCCTGAGAATCCAACTCTCAATCCACTCTTACCCCCTAACCCCATTTCCACTAACTCATGTTACACTAAGAGCCTGGGAATTTTAATCGCACCCATTCTGAAGTACCAGGCATGACGATGGCAACCAAAATCCGTTAAGATTGCAATTAGGATTAAAAGAAAAGAACTCTAGAGAAGCTTAATATCTGGGACAAAACAAATGGAATAACACCTTCAGTGTCGGAAACGGCTCAGACCAGCATAACAGTCAAGGAGAAATTCACTGATTTTAAAGGAGAAATTCACTGATTTTAAAGGAGTAATTCACTGATTTTAAAGGAGTAGTTCACTGATTTTAAAGGAGTAGTTCACTGATTTGTCATTTTTTATAAGATTATGTAAACAAAACTCTCAAAACAATGTCTCGGTGATCAGGTAACAAATTTTGAACAATTCATGATATAACATTGTGAGGTAGCTTTTAGAAGCATTAGACGTCTGGTTCCCATCAAACCACTATGAATGACTTTGTTCACATCTTGACCTCAATTATGCAAAAATATTGAAAACAATCTGTGGAATTTGTCTTTAATGGGCCAGGTTGTCTAGCTGGACACAAGATTTCAAGTAAAAGTATTTGTGAACAGCATAAAAACTTACTGAGTACTGCATTACTCCATTTAGATTTCGATTTATTTGACCTTAATCCAAGTTACTTATTTGCGTTGCACCTTTCTCTCACAGTTTTTACTGTGTTTCTAACTTTGATGGGCCTTGTATAGCTACTGTAACAACACCATTTCCCTCTGGGATTAATACAGTACCCTATCTATTTATCTGCTCCCCTCCACCCGCTGATCTGGGATCAGTGCGAATGGTCAGAGAAGCCACTAGCGGGGTTTAGCCTGGGGACAAGTCTGCAAGACTGCAAGTGTTCCTCAGGGAACTTTCCTTGAGCGCAAAAACACACCGGCCCGTGAGGGAACAGCAGTCGACCTGCAGGGAACTGAATCAGACTGAAAATATATAATGAACCAGAGCATATCTGATGTAGTACTTGTGAAGTCTAATAGTGCTATTATCACTACTTTGCAGCTTTCAAAGGTGGAGTAGCACTCTTGGGTCCAGACCTGTATGCTGTCTCTTTTTTTACATTACCTCAAGAGAGATGGTGCAGTTACATTCCCATCACATTCCCTAATGAGTGTGTGTTCTCCGTGTTTCCAGGGAGGGGTGCAGTGTGAAAAATGTGTCGGCAGAAAGGCTGTGTGTAAGTGAAGAGGACCAAATTCGACAGACTGGGACTTAACCAGTACTGCCACCGTCCACATCCTACCAGACAGGGTCAACAGGGCTACAATTAAGCAGACCTCACACACTCATATAAGGCATCAGTTAAACCCTTTCATTTAGAAAGAGCCGTCTCCTCTAGCTACTTCTGATGTATTTCGTCAACACTTCAACAGAGACAGACATTAAGGGAGAACGAAATGGCGCTTACCTGATGTATCCCACAGACTGAGCTCAATTCTTTGGGTGTCAATCTCAAAACTTGCGGTGTAATTCTCAAATACGGTGGGGACGTAATTCTACACAAAACATACGGCATTTTAGTCAAGATTTTAACACAAGTAGAGTTTTTAAGGACTAGCATTTACAAAGCTGGACGAGGACAGTTCGAGCGTGCTAAACTGTGTGAAAGTAAGACTGCCGTAAACGAGCTCACCTCTGGGAAACAGTCCTTCGCGAAAACGTGAAGTAAAGCGGTCTTCCCGCACTGGCTGTCCCCCACGACCACTATCTTGCATTTCACACTCTGACTCGGGTCCATTCCGGGCTGAAGTGAGAGTTTCTGGCAGGACCTTCTCTCCTTCATTGAGTATCTCGTAGTCAGAGTCCTTCGCAGAAGCGCTGGGTCTGTGAAGCAACAGCAAAAGCCTCTTCAACGGTTTCCTCTCGCGACTCAACCGTTACTCACTGAAATTCCAAACTCGCGCAATAACGCGTGGGATGGTCTTTTATAGCCGGCCTCTCTGCCAATCGCTGCGCGGTCTCTGCCCTACTACTGGTGAGCCGGGCTTTCATTGGTGGCGTCGCAGCCAATCGCTTCTCCGCACCCTGTCTATCTTCCTTTCATCACAGGGCTGCCGGCCAATCGCTGTGCGTGAAGGAACGCTGCGACCCCGCCCCCATTTCGCTGTCCGCCGCTGGTAGATTTACGCTTCACGGTGACGTATGACGTATGACCAGCTTTCTCGTCCACATTCATGTAGTAAAACGGCGAACTGCACTCAGGCGGCTTTCAGAAGCACTTTATCTTAAACCCAAGACGCCCGAGAGCGCCTTCCAATGACTATAGTCAGAAAACACTTCAGACAGAGCACATTTCAGCAGCCCACCGGGGTGTAAGGCAACGGTTGGATACTCAGGAAATGTTTACATTTCTATTTCAACCCTTAAGAAACTCCACAAGACTTAGGGTTAGCGTAGCGTAAACATTCATTAAAGAGGAATCCTATCGGTCTTTCAAAATGTCTGCACAGTTCAGTCTTTGTGATGTACACAAAGTCGTTCAGAGTGACCTGATAATTAATGGTGTGTTGTAGAGAAGCGCACTGACTCAGATTTGCTTACAATGATGGTGATAGGAACCAGGGGTCATGACGTCTATAACACAAATGTGGCCATTCGATTAACTGTCAGACTAACTAAATGACCAGTGAAGCTGGTTATATGTGTTGTTCATACATTTGAGAAAAAAAGTTTTCTTTAGGGATTACTTTGCCTTAAACCTCTAAATATGTTTTATTATAGATCATATTAGGCCAAAACTTTATCCTAAAAGTCTTGTGAAACAATGTTTCAGGCATCCAGCAATGTATTCTTAATCATTTTTCATGAAATAACTTTCTGTGAGGGAGCTTTCAGAGGAATTAAACTCTCCAGCCGTCTGGTACCTATCACCAATACTGTGAAACATACTGACTTAGGAAGTTTCTCTGGAATGGTGCGTGTTGCATCAACCCACTTTCAACGACTTTGTTTACACAATGATTTTCTTTTGGGGCAGTCATAGGCTGGAGGTTAGAGAAGCGGCCTTGTGACCGGAAGGTTGCCGGGTCGATCCCCAGAGACAGTAGTACGTGACTGAGGTGTCCTTGAGCAAGACACCTAACCCCCAACTGCTCCCCGGGCGCTGTGGATTGGGCTGCCAACCGCTCCGGGCAAGTGTGCTCACTGCCCCCTAGTGTGTGTGTGCTCACTAGTGTATGCTAACTTAATTTTATAGAAATTCTGAAAGATCAGCAGCCTACGTTTACCAAAAAAAACAAAAAAAAAACAGAAATGGCTGATGTAAACATTCCAAGACATTCATCTCAGTAGTTAATACACAATACATCCAGCAAATGAGCTTCAATGCACAATAAACTCTGCAAAATCAGGCTGATAGTAGCCAAATTAAGCCTGTGATTTCCCCTTTGCATTAGTGGAGAAAAAAGACAATATATTTCCTCCACACCTTACTACATAAAACAATAATGAAATTTTAGTTTCAGTATGTGGATCAGTGCATGTAACTTGGATTGAGAGACTCACACTGTAGCCTTTTAGAATCAATACACTTTTACAGCTGAGAGGTGATTTATACCAATGAGAAGTGCTTTACTGTTAAGTGATACCTTCTTAATCCCACAAACGGGGAAATTCCACCACCGCATTTAACCCATCCATGAAGTGAAACACCACATACACACTAGTGAATACACACACACTAGGGAGCAGTGAACACACTTGCCCGGAGCGGTGGGCAGCCCTATCTACGGTACCTGGGGAGCAATAGATGTCTTCCTCAAGGACATCTCAGTCATGGACTGTCGGCACCGGGGATCGGACCAGCAACCTTCCGGTCACAGGGCCAGTTCCCTAACCTCCAGCCCATGACTGCCCAGTTATTGTTGTGTATCACCAAACAGATCTTCCATCTTTTCCGTCATGATACACAAACGCAGGCTGTTTCTGCGTGGTATAGTCTTTTTTTCTCAGAGCGGAGAGCTACAGTTGAATGTGTATGTTCCATCTTCACAGTAAGCCACAGTAAGGCCTAATAACATGTACAGTACTGTGCAAAAGTCAGAGACCACCTTTCTTATATTAGTCTCTGTCAAAGTGGCAACAAAGTACAAGTTCTTCATTTTCCAACATCAGAGAGAAAAAAAGATACATATTTAACAGAGAATTATGCAAATGTCTCAACAACTAAGCATAACAACATTTCACTGTTGTCAGAAGAAAACTGTATCTCAAAAATGATAATTTTACAAGAGAAGAAAAAAAACTACTTTGTTTTCAATGTAAGTCAAAGCAATCAGACATTTTTCCAAGTCATTTTGGGTTGCTTTTTTTGGTCCAGACTTCATAAAATTAACACACAATGTAAGTGGCGACAGGCGTTTTTCAAATGATGTCAAAAACTGAAAAATAACAAAAATGGAGACACAAGGTTTTGTTCCGACAGCAGCGATTTTCAGTTGCGTGTTTTCAGTTTTGCAGGGATATTTCCCACACTTGCATTTTCTGCTTCTCACAATCCAAGTAATCCCAAACACCTTCCGTGATGTTGTGGTCAGTTCACTGTTCTGAGAAGACCATCAGCTTCTTTGTTTAATCTGCATAGTGTTCTATGACCCATAGGTGTCTTCTCACAGTGGAAGGACAGACAGAAACACCTGTGGATTTTCCAGCAGCTTGATTTTCTCTTTTCTTTCAAAGATGAAAGCTTTAAGTGCTGTTTATATGATGGGGACAGTTTTCGTGGTCTCCCAGGCATTGCAGGTGGTTGTTAGGGATTCCATTTACTCTGTATCTTTAAGTAGCTGTATTGTCTAATATTCTTTTGCACAATACTGTAAGCCTTAAAGACAAATGGTGCTTTGAATCCTTTAATGTATGTCATGTATGTCTGTAATTCTATCCTTGGCTGTGTGTTTAGTCGCCTATATAATGCACCATGTCTGCTTAGTTCTAGGCAGTACCCAACTGTGGTTGTCACTGTTGATTATAGTACTGCTTGACCACTCAGGGAGATGTGGGGAGAAAGAGAGAGAGAGAGAGAGAAGCACTGGAATGCCACATTATTAGCAAAACTATCTATTTTACAGACAAGTTTTACACTAGATCTTTATTATAAAATGCTTATTCACTTTTAACTAAACCTACTGACCTCACCTCTGACCAGTAGGCTACACCAAAGTGTGGGCAGGGTGTGACTCCACATAACATCATCATTACCATGTAACAGTCAGGAAATGTCTCATCAACCGATAAGAAAAGAATATGACAGACTGTGATACGACTGTAAGCTTTTCTTCTAAGCTAGTAAATGTCTGAGAAGTAAAGTCAACATAATGATTATAAGGATCAGTTATTTGAAGCAACACAGAGAGTGGCTAATGTTCTGCAGTGTGTAAGGTTTGAAAGTGTAAGGACATGAAAACAATTGTCTACAACAATGTCTGCAAGGAATATCCAGCCATTTATTTACAGTATAAAAGTGACACTTGAACCCACAGGTCTTGTGAGCTTGTGAGATTTTGCCATATGGCACCCTCATACACCTCTCTCTGTTAAGACTCAGAGTTTGTTCAACAGTGTCTCAGGCATCAGGCAGCTATTTCACGTAATAACTTTGTGAGGTAGATTTTAGAAGCATGAAATGCTTCAGATGTCTAGTTTCTCCCACCACCACTGTGAACAATTCTCACTCATTTTAGCTCAGATCTCTCTGAATTCCAGCATACCAATTGAATTATGCAGACAATATTGAAATACTGGTGGAATTCCATTTCAGTATGATTAGAATAGAATTAGATATGGACCCATATGACCATCAGTTATTAACTGTGAATTGGTGAATGTGATTGTCAGTTCTGAGTTTTCAAATGGTTTTCATATGGACAAATTGTTGGTGCAGAGTTCTTAGATTGGCTTTACATTATGAAACTTCCATGCAACCAGCTGCATGCTTTAAGTGCCTGAAACATAATTACAAAAAACAAAGTTGCATGCAGCTCCACTAGTTATATATATTATTTATCTAGTTACATATTTTTTGATGCATCATATTAGTCTTACTAAAGTCACCTACGTAATTGACATTTTTATCATATATTTTATCATATTTGATCATTAGGGAACTGGCCCTGTGACCGGAAGGTCGCCGGTTCGATCCCCACTACCGACAGTCCATGACTGAGGTGTCCTTGAGCAAGACACCTAACCCCCAATTGCTCCCCGGGCACCTTGGATAGGGCTGCCCACCGCTCCGGGCAAGTGTGCTCACTGCCCACCAATGTGTGTGTGTGTGTATGTGGTGTTTCACTACATGGATGGGTTAAATGCGGAAGTGGAATTTCCCCGTTTGTGGGATTTAAAAAGCATCACTTAACTTATCTATATTCATATATCTATCTATATAGGGATCTTACATCACCACAGAAAAATCAATATGTCCAAAATAGCAACTGTACAAGATAAGCTTTGAGAAACCGAAGGCATCAAAACTACCAGCCTACACTGTCAGAAATAAAGGTACCGTGCAGGTACATGATTCGTTCATCAAGGTACAAACAGTGTAAACATTCCCTCAAAGATACAACAGTGGTTTTAAGGTCCAATTGTGTACCTTAAATAGAACATTACTAGAACATTAAAAGAACATTAAAATAAAAAGCCTGGAGGCGAGACGGGGTGTGTGGAGTCAATATAACTTAGAAAATATCATTTCAGTGGATTCTGGTACAATTATGTTCCCTGATTAAAGGTTCTGAGATGTACCCCTGAGGGTGCCACCCCAGTGACAAGAAGGGTACTGCCCCAGTGACAGTGTCATACCTTTTTTTCTGAGAGTGTAGAGTCAGTCGGGAGGGGGTGATAGCTCACCTTTTCATATATATAATAATTCCTCTTCTGTTTTATTATTTCTTTGTCCATTGATTTGGTGAAATCATTTGTTGTAAAGCATGCTGTTTGATGTGGTCACATGATATGCTATCAGTGTTTTGATTGGCTGTTTCATTTAAAGTGGTTTAATGATGTTGAGCAACCCGCAGACGCTCTTATCCAGAGTGACTTTCAAGAAGTGCTTTGTCTGTCTAGAGAAAGTATCTTTGCTAGTTGCCAATAGGTTAGAGAGAAAGACAGTCCTGAGCTCAGATCCTGCTAGAAACAAAAGTCAGTATAGATACCCAGAAAAAAGGAACAGAGTTGAACACAGAATACAATGCAATACAATACAATACAATACAATACAGTAAACTACGATACACAGTGCAAAACAATAAAATATAATATATAAGTGCAGCACAATATATTGCAAACAATACTTAATTCAATGCTCAGTACCTTACAGTATGCAGCTCAAATGGAATTTAGTTTCATGCAGGTTTCAAGCAACGAAAATTGCATCAAAGTTTCACCATATAAAGCCAGCCTAGGAGGCTTTATATGGGTTCTCTTCATGCTAAAGGCTTGAGTGTGTTTTATAATTTTTTTATTTTAAATATTATGAAAACCTGAAGTCAAACCGACCCGTTCTGCATGTTCTGCTGTAGTAGAAGTGCATAGGTGGCCATCAGTTCAGCTGTCTTATTATGTGAATGGGTTTCCTCATTGAAATACAAAACAAGCTTCTAAATATTACTGGAATTTTCACCATTAGCAATTAATCCATAGAACCTCCAAATCCAAAGAACCTCCAACCTATACATCAGTCGAGCCATGCTGTAATGCTGATCTACTGAAAACTTGGGTTGTCACTTGCAGCATTTCCTGACTGGGGCCTTAACGGAGTGCTCATATATGGATAATGACAGTTTCAATTTAAGACATCTGCCATGTTCCATTTTTATATGTCACTTTTCATACTATGCATCCGTTAGTTTTACAGCACATCACCCATTTGACTTTACACCGCTGTCAGTGACCATTATCGGATGCGCATAAAGAGTGCTGAAATCATACCCTGCATTGCAGTGGGTTTTTATAAGGCTATTGTCACTGTGATCAGGCCACTGTGACATCCCTATCACCGTGGGAAATAAGCCAGAACAGTTCCAACCCAATGACCAGCACGACAGAGCAGGGAAAAGGGTCATTAAAGTGCTTTGAGTGACCGCTTCCTCTGTGTTTCATCAAGTGAAAGTTGGTGGGATGGTTTCAGGCGCCTGGTTCTCTGGCCAGAATTCTGTGTATTGGACCCATAGGATCAGAAGTTACACTGGAACAGAGAGCCATCGTCTCTATCCAACAATCCTATTGTTCTGGCTGATGTATCATCTACCACTATTGGTCACACAATCATTTTTGCTATTTAACTAGGAAATAAACTAAGGCTGTGTCTCAATTCACTCAGTGGTGAATCAGAACATGCTGAATACAGGTGCTGGCTAGGTCCCTGGTAGCAGGACGCTTGGGACACTGAAGACTCAATTACATGTGACATGGACAGTAAACAATGATGTAGTACCAACGACATCAGCTGCTCACCCACTGTGCTTCGCCATACTGTTGTTTTTAGGATGGGATATTCCAGTCGCTTCATGAACGTTTTGATTTTGTTTACACCGAGACACAAATACAGCCATGTGTGAGTCACACATAGCAGTGTTTAATGCTATTACATTAGCCCTGAGCTAACCATGATTCACCTAAAGCACTTCATAGCAAGCACCTTTACCTAAAACACTGTCAGTTGATGACTAACAAACATTCAGTTAACATTTCTGTAGCTTTGAGTAATGACCAACACAAAGCCTGATAGTGAATATTTCAGAATGGACCTAATTAGAGTACATCTTTATAAATGTTTGTACACCAATGTCTCAAACATCACGCAGAGTATTTGTAACCATTTCATGTTATATGATGTCTGGTTCCCATTACCACCAGCATGAACATTTCTGATGCTAGAATGGTGTATTTCAGAGGTGTTTTGTGGCATGTAGCTGTTAGCCTACTAGCCATCAATGGGCCACTTTTGTGTGTAGTTTTCCCCCAGTGTTTCCCCATTCTGATTTAGACACACTGCACATGGAAAAAGTAAACTATTTTTAGTCATAAAGCCATATTAAGGACACCCAAACTCCAACATCCCTAGCCCAGGTCATAATATCTTATTATGGTTTTAATTATTTGATGCAAAGTTATAGTTGTGCGTACCGTCCTGTTTACCATGAAGAAAAGCAATCTTCACCACTGTTTGGCATGTTTTTTCATTACTTTAACTTATACTGAATAAAAATGTAATATATTCAATTGCCTATTCAATCTTTATATCTTTGTAATCACATATAAATGTATGCAATTATATTTAAATAGTACAGCAGAACAAAAAAGGGTTAAAATAGGGTTAACTTTACTAATGCAAACTTAAATATTATCAAATAATAAAGCATAATATATGTGCAAAATATGATACTGCATGTAACTAATAGCACCAGCACTACCTTTAACCTCTGAGCCAATCATTCTATGCTGCATTGGTAAGTGTTGGTTGAACATGGCATGTGTTGTGCAGTAGGACACACCTGAGGCTATAACGGGCCATTTGTTTAATTGGGTTTCTGCTTTACAGATCGTTCTGTCAATAGCAGTTCAGTCAGCACGTCTGCTGACATTTCCCCTCAGCCAACACTGCTCATATTCATTCAACTGCCTTTCACTCAAAGGTCTCGCTCTCCGTTCGGAAAGGTGATGGTGACATGACGTGTGAATGAAAGAAGGACACCTCAGACTGGAATGCAATTCTATAGCCGTGGAACACATAGGATCCGTATGTAGCTGACCATTAGCTGTCCAGCAAGGGCTAATAACGCACACCCACCCAAGCACTTTCCTGATCTCAGAGCTGATGAGCTTAAACGCTATCAGGTTGCAGTGTGGGAATGAGACAGGTTGTGTGCAGAGGGGGTATTCATGTTACAAGTAGGGCAGAGAATGTGTGACCCCTTCTAAGAACCTGAATTTAAAAGGCGCAAAGTTCCAATGCTGTAAAATCAGTTCTAGACATCAGGTCCTCCTTAGAAGCCACAATAACTGCCATTAATTACAAAACACTGTAGTTTTGTTAAATATAGCTGTTTATATTTAGAGAAATTCTGTTGAATGTGCAGATTGTAAACTTTCAATCAGTAGCACATTTGTTTATTAGTAAAAAGGCAGATATTTAATCATTTGAATTTGACATAGTTGCCGAAGTTGCATTACATTACATTTAGCAGACGCTTTTATCCAAAGCGACTTACAAATAATGAGGTATAATTATTATTATGGCCCATTTGATATAGTATCATCATTACTGTGCCATTATGTTACACAGTATTAATAATTCTACTACTCCTCCTCCTACTACTACTAAAACAATTACTAAAAACAACAACAACAACTACTACTACTACTACTAAAACAACTACTACTCCTACTACTACTAAAACAATTACTAAAAACAACAACAACAACTACTACAACTAAAACAACTACTCCTCCTACTACTAAAACAACAACTACTAAAACAACAAGTACTAAAAACAACAACTACTAAAACAATTACTAATCCTACTACTAAAAGAAGTACTACTCTTACTACTACTACTACTACTACTACTACTAAAAACACAACTACTACTAAACTACTACTCTTACTACTACTAAAACAACAACTACTACTAAAACAACTACTGCTCCTATTACTAAAACAACAAGTAATACTCCTACTACAACAACAAAAACTACCAAGACTACTGCTACTACTCCTACAACTAAAACAACAACTACAACAACTACTACTACTACTAATATAAAATAACAACAACTACTACAAGAACTACTACTGCAACAATTACTACTACTAAAGCAACAACCACTACTGTTAAAACAACATTAACTACTAATACTAGTAAAAGTTATTGTCTTATTATTGACTTCTATGAGTTAAAGAAGGCTAAAGGATACAGATGAGGATTAGTTAACAAATCAATCCATAGTTTATTACACGTTGTTTTTCACCATTCTAAATCTTTCCATTATTATTATTTCCAGGTTTAATTGAAAAAAAAAATCCAAGATTTAATTAAACTGTAAATACACTTGTAGTAGTAGTAGTAAATCAAAAGTAACAATGCTATGTGGTTAATTCAAAGACTTTTAATGGTTAAAAAAGACTAAACCTAATCTATCCACAGTCAAAGACATTTAAAAAGTTTTTCACAATTTTAAAACTTATTTAATAACTTATCTAACAGATTTAAATGTATTTTACATATGTATAGTACAGGAAAACAATAGTAATAATGCTAAGGGTTAACAAAGGGCTAAAGGGATACAGCTTAGTTTGATTTCATATTATTCTTCAATTTTTTTTGTTTATTTTTAGGTTTAAATGAAAAAAAATGTGATTTTTAATATGGAATTGTCATTACACTGTAATTACATTCAAATAGTATGACAAACAAAAGTAATAATGCTAATGGCCAGTTCTAAGACTTCTAAGAATTAAAGGGCTAAGGGATAACTGATTATAACAATCCATGGTTAACTACATAACACATTGCAGTCAAGTGAATTCAGTGCATACAGTGTAGCTCTTTGAGTTGAATCATGTTACAATCAGACTGGAGACATAGAGTCTAACCTAAAGTGTTTGCGCATGTGAGTATGTTGATCTAGGGGGGTTCCCCTTAACTGCAGATGGATTTGGTTGGCAGAGCCACAGGCGTCACGGCTCCCCGCCGCCCCCCATTTCTGCTTGATTGGACCAATCAACACTTCCATCAGTCAAAGGGAAGGAACAATAGTCTGAGTCATATCAGTGAGCTCTGGTTTTAATTTGCCATCAGAAGCTGAAATGTTAATTAAAAGGTCATTAAAACGAAGCCAAGTCATTGGCATACATCCTATGTGGCCAGACCTTTCCTGATGAAGATTGGTCTCATCTCCATTTAATGCGATTTGACAGGATAACATATGAGCATGTCTTAATAAACCCCCCAGGGTGAGCCATTTAATAACCAACTGTATCCTCTATAATCACCAGCAGCAGACTTAGGTACAGTGGGTCAATCCAAATTACTCAGAAAGCCATTATGACAAGTAACAAGTATATGATGCACTATATTACTATGTAATTTACTGGCAGCAGAGATACAAGGTAGTTAGTGTTATTAATATTTACAGCACTCATACTGTTTTTTTACAGTAATGTATTATAAATGCAGTACAAAACTTTTTTTACAAGCCTGCATATTTACATCAGTGTATTACTGTAATCCACAATATCGTTTTTTGTGTATTATATATGGACCATATGGAGTTCAAACCGACAGAAAAAAAGTGCATATGTATTCACACCTGATGAGTTTGTTAAACCAAAGGCATTCATTGAGATAGTGAGCTAAACACGTACAAAATCATTATTTGTCCCAAATTCTAACCCCTAACTTTCAACTTGTGAAAATACTGCTTTTTTAAAAGATCCTCTCTTTCACTGGAATAGAAATATTGATATTTATTATACATTTAGTCTCTTAATAATATAACAAAACACATTTTCTGCAGTTAAGTAGATTCTTTTGTGTTTTAATGAAGACATTTTATGTGTGTATAACTGTTCATAGCTGTGTGTGCTAGTGATATGCTGACTAGTGGTTTTGTTTTCTGCTCAAAATGTGCTTAACATTTTGTCACCACCGTTTTAGTAGTGACAAAATGAAACGTTAAATCATTTATTTTAGTAAAATAAACACTATTAAGGAGTAAGGTCACCCAAAGCACCTAGTTTTACCTTAAAGCTAAAGATACTGTTGTTTCAATGTATTATTGTGCTATAGTTACAATAATCTTGCAGCAGCCATACAATAAGTTGTTTGATACAGTATAATCTGCCTGCACTGTAAATGTTTTCCTAGAAATCAACACTGTATAAATGCTGTATAACATACATTTAAACTACCAGTCTGGCTTTAATATGCAGCCCATTATTGTAGAAAGCACAGAAATTCTTCATGATGTGTATAAAGACCAGCACTGGGCTTCCAAGACTCAGGTCACATTCTCACCACAGTTCAATGAGACAGATGGAAGAGCTCCATTACGAACATCTGGAAAAACAACTCTGACTTTGAAAACAACAATTAGAATACAATGGCAATAACCTTGGTAACAATAGGCAGAAAAAACAGTATATTTAGAAGTTCTGCAGGCCATTAGTTGAAACTCCGCACTCTGAAATGAAGACTGAAACTAGCTGTAATGGGCCTGGAAAGCTCTAAATTACTCTGAGGTGTGTCCTAATTTCCCTCCTTTATTACAGACAGTGTCTCGCTTGCTCTTAGGGGAGGAATACAGGAGAGCGTGATGAAGTTCAGTGACAAAAGATGGAGAGAAAGCATTCTGCTGAAGCTTTTGGAATGAAAGCTAAACAGTTTGGGGCTCCTGGGAGCTTTCAAACAATGACAGACTCTGAACGGTGTTTCTGAAAAATCTTTCAGCGTCTGAGAGCACCCAGGGGAACACGAGACCAGCTTAACATCGAAAATGCTATTATAAAGTTCTATGCCCACTAGTACAATAAGACAGTGGTTCTCGGTCCCAGTTTTGAAATACTTTTAATGCTCTCACTAATATATCTGATTCAGCTCATGAAAGCCTTAGGATTTCTGGATTCGAGGCATGTTTGAGACATATGTCATTCTTTACAGGCTGGCATTTCATCTCTGCATTGAAAAACAAATGGTTTTCTAGAGACACAATGAAAAGATATTCACAAAAATGCAGATTTAATGAGAATATCCTGGTGTGCCTTGTTTACCTGCAACTGTAAGGATTATGGCAAGACATTAAACGGGTAAGTCATGTGTTGTGAAGCATTACTCAAATAGTTATTACCTAAGCAAAAACTTTATATCTTCATTTGTATTGTTTGTTTTACTTTCTTGCATAATTTAAAAGCTGCAGCTGATTTCATAGGGAATTAATCAATGCTGGTCCAAATATCATCATCATCTTCTCAAACCACTTAATCTAGACAGGGTCGCGGTAGCAGTTAGGAGAACAGAGAATCCCACATGACCCTGTCCCCCGCAACTTCCTCTAGCTCATTCCAGAGAACCCTAAGCCGCTCCCAATTTGGAGATATAATCAATCCCTCCGACAGGATCCTAGGATCTTAGACCTTGGGGTCTCATCCCGGTAGGCCATGCCTGGTAAACCTCCACAGGGAATCAGCCAGGGGGCATCCTGATCAGATGCCTGAACCACCTCAACTGGCTCCTCTCAACGTGGAGGAGTAGCAGCTCTACTCTGAGCTCCACCCAGATGACTGAGCTCCTCACACTATTAAGTAGAATGTAGCCCGCCACCCTCTGAAGAAAGCTCAATTCTGCTGCTTGTATTTACAATCTCATTCTTTGCTCCTGACCATATAGGTGAGGGTTTGGATGTAGACTGACCAGTAAACAGAGAGCTTTGTCTAGGTGCCTCTTCACCACTACAGTCTGGTACAGTGACCGCATTACAGTGCCACCTCTCCCAGCCCAGATCTCATGATCCCTCATCCCATCACTTGTGAACAAGACCCCAGTACACTTAAATTCCTCCACCTGGGCAGGTCCCTTCCCCTTACTTGAAGTGGGCATGCCATCCTTTTCTGAGCCAGGACCATGGACTTAGACTTGGAGGTTCTTATCCTACCAACTGCTTCCCACTTAGGTGCAAACTGCTCCAGTGAGAGCTGGAGGCACAAATATTCAAATACGCTTGGAAAAAAAAAAATATCAGTATCTTCCATTTCAAGTTAAGAAGGTTTTTTCATCACCTGAAACGTTTTGGAGATAAGAAGTTTTTTCCCAACAATTACAATATGTTGTGTTTTGGATGCTGGTATGTTGGTCAGCAGCAATGGAAAACCAGCATATACTGTGTTTGGATGCTGGTGTGGTGGCTATCTTGGGTGACCAGCTAGCACCATACCAGCATAAACCAACATGTTAGTTTCAGTAGGTCAACCAGTTTTCTCTGCAACCTTTATCTAGCTATGATAGCTTGCTAGTGTTGGCCATTTATTTGAGTCTAGTTAAGCTAGTAAGTAATGTTATATATGCAAAGAAATGCTATATGTCACATATGTTAAAGACAAGACCTTTAAGAATCAACATACTCTTTATATATTGGTGGCATGTTGCTTCACAGCAAGAAGTGCCTGGGTTCGATTCCCTGACCAGGCAGCCAGTGTCCTGTCAGTGCGGAGCTTGTTTGTTGTCCCCATACCTGCTAGGGTTTCCTCCAGGTGCTCTGGTCCACTGCCCCAACCCCCACCCCCGCAACAGTTGAACGTGTATGTCTACATAAAAGAATGTGTATAAATATATAAAATCACTGCCATCAGAACAAAATCTCATAACTCTATTTTTGCCATTTTTCTGTTTTTGGCATATTTTGAAAAAGCCTGTTGCCCTTTACACCCCATGCGTCATTTTTAAGATGAATGGACCAAAATTAAAATCGCCCAAAATTATTTCAAAAGAAGTCTGGTTCCATTGACTTACATTTAAAGTAATGTTTAAAAATAAACACTATATTTCCAAAAGTATTCCTCCAAATCATTGAATTCAGGGGTTCCAATCACTTTCACGGCCACAGACTGCTTCTACAAACATTAGGGAAAGAATGGGTCACTCTCAGGAACTCAGTGAATTCCAGCGTGGTACCGTGATCAGACGCCACCTGTGCAACAAGTCCAGTCGTGAAATTTCCTCACTACTAAATATTCCACAGTCAACTGTCAGTGGGATCATAACAAAGTGGAAGAGATTGGGACACATAAAATGACAGGGCAGGGTCAGCGGATGCTGAGGTGCATAGTGCACAGTGGTCACCAACTTTCTGCAGAATCAATCGCTACAGGCCTCCAAACTTCATGTGGCCTTCAGATCAGCTCAAGAACAGCATAGAGAGCTTCATGGAATGGGTTTACATGGCCCAGCAGCTGCATCCAAGCCTTACATCACCAAGTGCAATGCAAAGCTTTGAATAGAGTAGTGTAAAGCGCCGCCACTGGACTCTAGAGCAGTGAAGATGTGTTCTCTGGAGTGACAGTACTTATCTGACTGCATTGTGCCAAGTGTAAAGTTTGGTGGAGGAGGGATTATGATGCGAGGTTGTTTTTCAGGAGTTGGGCTCGGCCCCTTAGTTCCAGTGAAACGAACTCGTAATGCTTCAGCAGACCAAGAGATTTTGTACAATTTCCTGCTCCCAAATTTGTGGGAACAGTTTGGGGATGGTCCCTTCCTGTTCCAACATGACTGCGTACCAGTGCACTCCTAAACCTTGTGGAAAGCCTTCCCAGAAGAGTTGAAGCTGTTATAGCTGCAAAGGGTGGGCCGACATCATATTAAACCCTATGGATTAAGAATGGGATGTTGCTCAAATTCATATGTGCGTAAAGGCAGATGATTGAATACTTTTGGCAATATAATGTATGTATATATAAATGGCACAGTACAGCACCATTACATTGTTATGTGATTACACATTGTTATAACATATGATCTCACATTTTTTCACAAAACATATTTTTAAACATGTGAAATGTGCAAAAACCTGTGTTTATTCACGTGAAATTCATGCGCTTTTTCTGTAAAGGTGACCCACTAACCCACTGTTTAGTGATCTCATACTCTCATGTGTGTGACCTTTGGCAGTTGGTGTGATGTGTGTGCTTGAGTAGACACAGATTAGCCTGACACACACAAAGGCAGTATTGTACTAATCTCATCTACGTAGCTCTGATGTTGATAAGATGAGATGCTTCCTCAGTTTCACATCTAGGAACGTCACTTCTCATTATATCCCCACTCTCATCTCAGGAAACACACGGTCTCAGCCTAACTTAAAGATAACCACAATCTCTTCTCTGCTCTGGGTTAACACCACCTAACTTGGACAGGGTTGGTTTCAGTACATGTTAAACCACACAAAGTAAAAATAATAGTAGCAAAGAGATTTTCTCTTTAGCCCAAATGTAGTTAATCAGCCAAGACATATATGGTGTCTGAAGTTAGCTTTTATAGGTTTGTTAGATTAGCTGCAAGGCAAATGTAGCTACAAAGTAAAGGAAGCTAAACCCACTGATTAGCATTGAGCAAACTGCGTGCCTCATTATGCAGTTACCTCTTGAAGCATGAATTTTATATGTATTTTGATATTTTGTACATTGTTAGCGATGGCCATCGCTGACTGGTGAGCCACAGGCTCCCATGACGTGTTAGCTACATTAGCCTTGTAGCTGTAGTGCTAAACTAAAGAAGCAAACTTCAGACACCAAACCTGTTTTGGTTGATCAACTATATTTAAGCAAAAATTGTGTAAAGTTGATCATTTTTGCCAAACTATTGCTTTATTGTGGACTCAAACGCTAGCACTCATGGTAATTCAACTGTTGAGATGTAAACAAAGTTAATATAATGCTAACAATATAATGTAATAACTTCATGTGAAGTAGCTTTCTATGTAGTGAAGGTGGACATGGAGATGGCTGGTGTGAAAGTAGAGGAGGCAGTGGATAGGGCAAGATGGAGGCAGATGATCCGCTGTGGCGACCCCTAAAGGGAGCAGCCGAAAGAAGAAGAAGAAGAAGAAGAAGAAGTAGCTTTCTAAGGCATTAAACGTTCAGGCATCTGGTTCCTATCACCACCCCTGTGAATAATTCTGACTTGGTAAGCTTCTCTAGAACTGAACATTTCACACCAAACCGCTCTGAAAACTTACATCTTACAATTTAACTATGCAGAGATTTCTAACAGAAACAGTAGAACTCCCTTTCAAGACCAACAGCCATGACCTCTCCTCCGACTGTGTGCTATTAGCGGCCTAGTGGAAAGGAGGAGAGAGAGGTGCTGCTTATTATACCACACACTCAGATAAAAGAGAAGAGAGGAAAACCTCCACACTCGCTCTCACTTACCCTCTCTTTTACCCCTCTCTCTCTCCCCTCTTAGTCTCCTTCTTAATCGCACTCTGTCTGTAGCTGTATCTGCAAGTGCAGGAGGGGGGCCTTCTAAAACCTCAGTTATGCATTCTGTATCTCCTCTACATCTACAAAAGTCCTCCTCTCCAGGTTAAAGAGGGGGAATTCTCTCCAGATGAGTGGCATGATAGCCCAACACAGTCTGTATGGAGGTCTGTGTGCGAGTGTGTGTGGGTGGGTGTGTAGAGGGAACCAAACTGTCTCACCAGGAGCTCACACTGGCATGCAGCCTTTGATCCCCTTAAGTGCTCTCAGACCCTCAGCATGTTTGGAGGAAGTATGTGTGAGTGAGTGAGTGTGTGTGTGGCATTAACTGAGGTCATTTCACATGCAGGAAAGGGGTCAGCAGGGTCAGACCAGGTTTGATGTTTCTCTGGTTTGATTACAGTGCTTCACTACACAGGTGTAAAACATACACACAGCAATGAAGTGAACGGCACCTATAAACCCACAGCACATATCTGTACTCTCTAGGGAAGCCTACCTTTTCTGCAGGGATGGGAAGAGTCACGTAAAGGGCCTGCAGCATGGAAAATCTCATTTACTTTGTTTTTGTTGAAATAGAAGAGTTTGAAGCAGTTTGTAAACACTGTTAAAGGTTTGAAATACATTGCTTACGCTCCAGTCCATAGTCCATATGTGGAAACTAACTAAACTGAATTCATTGCTTTTGTGATGTCATGAAAGCCAACTCATTTATTATATATATATATATATATATATATATATATAGCTGCTGTCGGAACAAAACTTCATATCTCCAAAATGGTAACTTTACAGGAGAAGGAACAACTTTCATTTTAATACAAGTCAATGCAACCAGACGTCTTTCCAGCTCATTTTGGCCTGTTTCTTTCAGTCCATTCATCATGAAATTTATACACAATGTAAAGGACAGCAGGCATTTTCAAATTATGTCAAAAACTGAAAAAAAATGGAGATATGAGGTTTTCCTCTGACAGCAGAGATAGATAGATAGATTTGGGACACATTTACTTTAAAACAATGAGATCTAACAGCTCACCATGTGGCCATGAGGGACAGGGATGCAGACTCACTTCCTGCATTAAAATGCAGGGGTGTGGCTAAAATAAGGCTCCACCTACAGACTAAAAATCTTTTGACACGAAAACAGGCACAATACATGGCAGCTAGACCATTATCTCCACCATCCCAGATTTGTCTGTCAAACTGCCAGATAGTGAGATGAATCACTCTAAAGGATATGTTTCCACTGCTCCAGTGTCCAGTGGCTTGTGTGCAGCTACTCTGCCATGGAAACCCATTTCATGAAGTTTTTCTCACAGTTCTTGTGCCAGTGCTGCTTTCAGAAGCAGTTTGGAGCTGTTGTTGCTTCTACATGCTTTCATTTCAGAACAACACTTACAGTTGACCAGGGCACACCTAGCAAGATGGAAATTTCACAAACTGAGCGAGAGAGGAGATTGCACAGCTAAGTGCTTGATTTTACTGAGCAATGGGTGTAGCTAAACATCTGAAGTCAATAAGCAGGGGTGTCCACATACTTTCGCCCAGGTACACTTAAATTTATTATTCTGAATGTATATGAACATAGTAATGTAGTGCCGGCAAGTTAGGTTTAACAAGGATACTAATGTCATGCTTGTTATTGTAAAGCAACAAAATAAAAAGAAAATATTAAAAGAACAGAGTAGCTGAGTTTTTAAAACTCAGGTTTGAACAAAACTAAACATTAAAATAAACAAACTGAAATTTTGATTTAGAAAGAAGGTAGTTGCAGGTGAAAATGTATTCAAGTAGTAAAACGAGAAAGGTTTTCCACCTCACCCCCAGTTTACTTGTCTGTTTCATCATCTTTTTGTTCTCCCATGTTTTCCTCATTCTTCTCTACAAGCATCTATGTCCCCGCCTCTCTCTCTGTCACACAGGCTCTGAGTGAATCTGAAGTGTGTACTGTGGTGCAGATGTATACACTCAGCACGACGTCTTGGTGCTTTTAATAGCTCCTCTACAGATGGAACGTCTTTCGTCCTGGCTTTGTGATCCACAATCCTTGCTTCACCGTCTCCCTGACATTTCCTGGACACCCATAAACATGCCACACACACTATCCAAAGAGTTTGTAGACACCTGCTTATTGCATGAGCCTTTTTAAACTTAATTTGAAAATCAATAAAGCATGCACTGACCATTGAACATTAAAAGTGATAGGAACCGTGCTACTTAGAACAACAAGCATAACATACACTGTGGTCAAAAGAATGTGGACATCCCTCCTAATTACTGATCTTGGTGGTTGGTTAGTGTAGTGGTTAACACCTTTGCCTTCTACGCTGTAGACTGGGGTTCAATCCCTGACCAGGGCATGCACCCTACACTATACCAATAAGGGTCCTTGGGCAAGACTCCTAACACCACCTTGGCCTACCTGTGTAAAAATGATCAAATTGTAAGTCGCTCTGGATAAGAGCGCCAGCCAAATGCCGTAAATGTAAATCTTCAGGTGTTTCAGCCACACACATTGCTAACACATAGCCCTGCCTTCTTCCTAGACAAACACTAGCAGTAGAGTAGGTCGTACTGAACAGCCCAGTGACTTTAAACATGGCACTATCTTAGGATTCCACTTTTTCCACAAGTCAGTTCATGAAATTCTGTCTGTGTAAGATCTTCCCTGGTCAACTGTAAGTGCTCTTATTATGAAATAGCAGATTCTAGAGGCAACAACAGCTCAGCCACAAAGTAGTAGCCGAGCAGCTGCACACAAGCCTAAGTTCACTATGCATAATGCCAAGCGTCTGCTGGAGTGGTGTAGCAGTGGAAATTGTTCTCTGGAGTGACTGTTATCAGGAGAATCACGCTTCACTATCTAGCAGATGAATCTGGGTTTAGTAGATGCCAAGAGAACACTGCCTAATGGAATGAATAGTGCCAATAGTAAAGTTTATTTGAGGGGGTATGATGGCTATTTTTCAGGGTTTGAGCTCAGCCCCTTAGTTCCAGTGAAGGGTAATGTTAATGCTACAGCAAGCAGACATTTTATAGCGACAGTTTGGGAAGACCCTTTCCTGTTTCAGCATGAAAGTGCCTCTGTGCCCAAAGCGAGGTCAATAAATACATGGTTTGATGAGTTTGGTGTGGATGAACTCCACTGGCCTGCACAGAGCCCTGACCTCAACACCACTGAACAACTGGGGTCTGATTTAGAAGCCAGGCCTTCTCATCTGGCATGACAGCCTGGCCTCACAAACGCTCTTTTGATAGAATTGTACAAATACCCCCAGACACACTCCAAAATCTTGCGGAAAAGGATTCAGGGAAAGGGGGGGTGGGGAGGCAACTCCACATTAATGCCTATGGTTTTGGAATGGGATATCCATCAAGCTCATACAGGTGTGATGGTCAGGTGTCCACATACTTTTGGCCATATAGTGTAGATAATTACGCTGTGAGTTTTTCGTAGGACATACCTGCCTAATGTCAAAGAATTGCTATAGAAAGCTGCCAAAATACAAATAATAAATTGGACAATTGCTGAATGTGTTTGCTCTACGTTTCACAATAGAACAACATTCATAAAACACATTTGTTCACTTATAATAACATAATACCACGTATAAAACATTTCTGAGACTTTGTGTGAAAAAACATGACAAATAAGGCCTTTTTTCTTTTCATGGAAAATCTATAAGAGAACCGACAAGATGTTTGGTTTGCCTGTGGGCAGTTAGTGAGCAAGTTTCTTTGACGGAGTTCTTTGAGTGTTTGGCCCACTGTTTATACAGCATATTGAATGCATTCTTCTTCCCTAAGGGAACATGAGTTATTAAACAAAATAATACAGTATCTTAAATCTCAAACATGCCCAAGTCCACTTGGAGATAAATAAAAGTATATGATATCAAATCAATCTCAAAACTGCATACCAGCTTCAGCACACATCAAAGCCTTTCCCACACGCTCTAAACTACAAAATATAGATCTGAATAGACTTTTGAAAGTTCCCAACCTCCACACTGTGGGAACAATGTGATGTTCCATTTTCCACTCCAAGTTGTATGTTATTGAGATATCTTCAAACGCGGCCTTATGAGTAACCCAGGTTGCAGGTTACATCCCAGGACATGCGGATGGACAGAGAATTGAATCACAACTTCAGCTCCTGTAATGCATCACCGTAATCAGACAGCTAACTTCAGCGTCGGTCCCTCTGCTTTCATATCCTCAGCCGTTCATCAGGCAGAGATTAACTTTCAGGTGCTGTCGTACCACTTTCCTTCACCCAGACTGACATTGAAAAATGCTTCAGCAACAAGGCCTTTGAAGACATTTCCAGCACCCTTAGATTAGTCTGACTGCTCTGGAATCAATCATTGCACTCCAAGATTGACAGCACACTGACACCTCAGACTTTCATACAGTGCTTTATAACATTACATGTATAAAGCTCAGATGGGCTATTTTTGATGGAAGTCAAGCTGAACTCAAAACTGAGCTCTTGTTAAGCATAACTCGTCACATCATTTAAAAGTCAAAAGTCTTGTTTTCCCATAATCTTCATAATGGAACGAATTATGGGACTTCTGAGTTAATTACATTCCTGTGCACCAGTAGGCAGGCAAAAATGGTATTAACCAATAATGTCACGTTTCACCTCCCACTCGCACCTCCAGCTAGCTCAGAGGCCCTCTGTGACACTGAATGGGAGAAAAATGAACTGATTTCTAATCCACATTGCATATAAGAATTGCTCTAACTGTAATAGGACCGCAATAAGGTCAAATTAGTGACGACTAAAGGTGGGTGACATGGCTACAATATAACATGATATTTCAAGGCAATTTTACAATATACAATATACATCACCAGGGCGCTGAGGGGGCTGCAGCATACCCAATATTTCAGGACTGCTAGATTTTAAGAAAGGAGTATGTAAGGAGTATCTATTGCTGTTTATGCACCATGAAACAATGTATTTGTAATACAGAACTAAGAAAATCAATGTAAACAAAAGTGCAAGATCTATATGTTGTACATGTGTACTTAACATTTATGGCATTCAGCTGACACTCTTATCCAGAGCGACTTACAATTTAATTATTTTACACAGGAAGGACAAGGTGGTGTTAGGAGTCTTGCCCAAGGACTCTTATTGGTAAAGTGTAGGGTGCTTGTCCTGGTGGGGGATTGAACCCCAATCTACAGTGTAGAAGGCAGAGGTGTTACCCACTACACTATCCCAACAACGGTGTACTTGGCACACATGTGCATTATTATGGCCCATAATAATAAAGGTAAACAAAACATTTGTGGACCATAAAGCTACATCTGAAAACTAAACAAACTGAGCTTTACAAGTTAATTTATGGTCAGATCTTGTGTATATAAAGTGTCGCTTTTACCCTCTGGCTGAAATGAGTGGGAGAGAAGATTTAACATGGTCCAAAAGGTCAGAACGAGCTTTGCTGTGAAGATAATTTACTTCGATCAGCTCTCAGCTTCATTATTAGAGCGAGATGAAGTCGGAAGAGGTGAAATGTGTTCCTTTTCCACCGTTTCCAGGCTTTAACTTCTGTTCTGTGCTGCTGCCCACACAGTGTAAAAGAGGCACATGAATTCCGATCTGAACATTCTCATTAAGGTTACATGGCCACAAATCGGTCATGTACCCGATCTAGGACCACATATGAAAGTGGCTCAGGTCGGATTTGAAAAGATCAGGTTTGACTTACCACACAGCCCCGCAAACATCAGATCTGAGTCACATTAGGGCAAAAAAATCGGATTTGTGCCACTTCGACCTGGTAATGTGAACGTTGCCTTCGCCAACCAGGTTTGGATTTATGACAAGAGGGACTAATTAAGTGAGGAAAGTCCTAGATATGTCTGATTGGGCTTATAAGAAGTAGCCTAACAAAGTTTGTCAGTTGTGAAAAGTGAAAACAGGAGCTCTAAGCCACGACTGGCACTAATGCTGATATATCAGTTACAAGCTTCAAGAAAACAGAATAGAGTATCTTTTATAGGCTTAAAATCTCTGTGTTTATTCTAGAACAGCAAAACATGTTTGTCTGAATCCTGCTTGGGATCATAAGCCCGTTTTCCTTCTGGCTTTTTGACCCAGTTGGCCTGAACTGAAGATCTAGCTCTGATAGTCACAGTTTAGCACTGGGTAATGATATAATGGGCTGACATCCAATCAGCTACTGGATACCATGTAATTTATGCAGTTACTAAGAACAGGGTGTCTATAATTGGTCTATATCTGTCCTTTATAAGATACACTCTGCTGTTCGGTGTTCTAGACATACTGACAATACCATGGACATCACAATAGCGACAACAAATGCAAGTGAAAACAAATACGAATGGTCAAATTTTGCACTGGGATAGAAAAGCGACAAACAGATGAACATGTTTGTACACACTGACCCATATCGCTGGATTCAATAAGCTTGTAGGATGACCTCTAAGATAAAGAAAGTGAGTCAGTAAAGAGGAAACCACATGAATCCTGCTTTTCACACTATGCAGCTCAACACATAGCACATGATTCAATCGACAGCATGCCTTATTGCCAATAAGGAGGCTACTCACCCAGGCCTGCAAGCTAAATGAAATGATTAAGAGTTAAACGAGTTAAATATTGTCGCAACGGGCAGCCGCAGCCTTTCACACAACTTGCTGACCCAATTCCATTTACACTGCAAGTCTTCCAATAGCTCTAACTGCACAGTAGACTGGGCAAATTAAAAAAATTCAGCATTTCAACACTGATAACAGCTCCACGTTTGGCTCATGTGTTGAATGAGGCTGCTCAGGCAATCAGCAACCAATGGAAAACTGGAAATCGCAAATTAGCAACATCGAAGCCTTTCCTCAATATGGGCTTAGGTGTCAAAGTGTGATCCATGCTCGATGTATTGCAGAATCTAGACTGTTAAACTGGTAAAAAAATACATGCAAATTCTGCATGTAACTGTAAACTGAATTTGTTGTCGTGCAAAAAAATGCTTACAGTCATTCCCAGTATGTCTCAATGGTGCTGCTTAAGTGGGATTATTAAAATGGCAAATTACTGTCATGAAAACCGACTCATTTAAATGTATCCACCTATTCAGCCTACAGTAATAAGAAGCTTTTCAGACTGCTTTTTGAATGAGGCACTATACAGGCCGATTTGAACTCATTGACGCTCATTTACATGTCACTCTTAAAGGCACAACCGGTTTTAATGAGCAATAAGCAATTTGTTTTGACTAATCAAATTACCTGGAAATTTCTAGAATGAAATAAAAGATGACTTGTTTTAGTAATGGCATAGGCACAAAGTGCATTATGTGCTTGTCTAAGATTATACTGACCTCCCATCAGTTGTTTTATTGGCGCTTCCCCTACATCACATAACTCCGCCCCCATACGCGGCAAAGAAAATATGGTGGAAACTTGCGTCGGCTTGTTCCACGCTTAAAAAAAGATGGTTCTACAAGAGTAAAGAAAATGTTCAATATAGAATCCTTTGCATGATAAATGGAAAGCGTTCTTCAGACTGATGGAGAATGTGTTTTACATGGTTCTATATAGAACCTTTTTGGAAAGGATTCAATATAGCATCAAAAAGGGTTCTTCTATTGTTCTTCTACAGCCCTTCTCAAAAAACATCTACAGCACATTTTCCATAAATATGAAGAACCATTTAACGATGCAAGAAACGCTTCAAAAGGGGCCTTTGTATGGAACCATGTTCTTTACTAAACAACTCTTGAAGAACCATCTTTTTTAGGAGTGTACTGTGCTGGCAGAAAACTTAGCGACAAGAAATGTGCTACAACAAGAATTAACACTGGATCTGATGTTCCTGGAGAGAGTTATTAGAGCGGGGCAAAGTATAAAGAGTTGAGATGTTTGACTGGCCTTTTAATGGATCTTTACAACTCAAATCATCACTCAGAGAACCAGGTGAAGTAATGCTTTGGAAGCACTAACTTCAGAGATATGTAAACTAGTCAAGTGCATCAATGTCCAAGGCAGGTGACAATGCTGACTAGCTAATGCAGGTAGTAAGAGTTTGCTGAAAAACCTCTGGGAGCTCTTAATAAAGAAAAACTGGACAGCAAAGACATTTTTGACTCTTCCTCTTCGGAACCAACTGGCAAGTGTTTATAGGCTTGTAACTTTTCTGTCAAGCAGTTGAATTGCCTTGTAGGCAACACCATACATGCTAACGCTATCATACCACCTGAACAAAAGAGACATGGGAGTTTGAGGCTCAATCCGGCCAAATGCCAAAGAAAGTGCAAAGAAGTATTAGAAGTACATAGATAGCATGATTAAAAGTCTCTCTGAATAAGTGAAATATAGTGGTATGTCATCATAATGGACCAATCAATTAATAGTATGGTGGGAGGAAAGTGATGTTGTAGCCCTCTCTCAATG
This sequence comes from Pygocentrus nattereri, assembly GCF_015220715.1. Classification (NCBI taxonomy): domain Eukaryota; kingdom Metazoa; phylum Chordata; class Actinopteri; order Characiformes; family Serrasalmidae; genus Pygocentrus; species Pygocentrus nattereri. The sequence continues at coordinate 8,529,198 of NC_051235.1, forward strand.
CTGATATCATCCAAGCAGAAGCACCCTGAGATAAACTAGCCAATAGGTATAGTATTCACTGCTATTAACTTCTTGTGAAATTGTTGTTTTAGCCATGAAAAGGACAACACTGAGTGTGGGCTATATTGAGTATTTTGATCTCCTCTCAAGCAATAGTAGCACAATGCCATCATCTAGTATATATCCAATAGCCTTCATATTGTAGCATCTTCCACTATGAAAGGAAACACAGCTTATGCACAAGTCATTGTGCTTTATTAAAAGCCTGTACAGGGCCACAGCCATGCCATACCATGTACAAGATTTTAGGCTAACAGCTCGCTCTACACTAAACTCACATCTGCACTCTCTTGCTTTCTCTCAGCTCTGACTGCTCAAGTTCTTCCTGTTCTACAGGCATAAACACAGAGAGAGGCTAGCCCTGCCCTACAGAATAAGAGTCCTTAGCAAAATAAACTCGGACAATAACCGCTGAAGAACATGCACAATATTTCTCAAAGACACTACAATATATAGCTTACCTCATCAGGAGAAAATGAAGCCATGACAATGCTTTGTAAAGGTGGCAAACTCTGAATGAACCCCCAGGGGCACCGTTAATTCTAGATGTGTGCTCCGTGTCGATCTGGATGGGTAGTGTTGTAGTTCATCTACTAGAGCTTTAGTATCTTGGATCTTGACAAATGTAGCTCTAATACCAAGAGGGAAAAAGATTGAAAAATGTATGATAAGGGCCTTTTAATTTAACCTGGCTGAAAAGTTCTTCCCACCATCTTAATGTTAAGAATATAAAAATAGCAAATGACTGTGCTTGATAGAATTTTAATGACTGTAAAGGATCACCGGATGTTTTTACTGTGCATTTTCACAGTGTGTCTGGACGGGAACCTTCCAGCTATGCAAACTCCTGACCCACTCTTATTTCACCACCACTATCCATCTGACGTGTGCATATGAAGTATTTAAGAAGAGCAGATCACATGTTATAGATGAACAGCATAGCAGCAGGGTTGTACTAAAGCATGCTAATACCAGGGATGTTCACGTTTTCACTCCATGTCCAATAAATTCCTGCTGATAGTGTCATTCTTGGAGCTGCGCCAATTATGTGGTCATTTCACTCTTTCAACATGGAACCAACAGCTGTCGATTACACACTGCCCTCGATCAGGGATCATACGCATGCATTTCATTTAGGACAGCTATAAGGTCTGTAAATTTATGGACAATCTGTAAAAATATCTAAATACCTTACAGTATACCTTAAAAGGCTTCACTGCCCTGAAAACGTCCAGTTACTGACCTACTAGTCTGGTCTCTTTTTGTAAATGCCATCAAATGTTATTTCTGCCAAGTCCAGTTGTTGAGATGTAAACAAAGGCATTCAGGGTGTTTTGATGTACAATGCACCATTATAGAGAAACTTGCTGACACTGATTTCTATATAATGGTGGTGATAAGAACCAGGGCTTGCAGTGTTTACAGCACAAATGTAGCCATAATATTTACTATCCGGTGAACCTACATGTGTCTTCTTAGTTTTTATATGTAATGTTGTTGGGGGGGGCAGTGCTATTGCCTGACAGCAAGGAGGGCCTGGTTTTGATTCCCCAGCTGTGTGACCAGGGTTCTTCCCGTGTCTGTGTGGGTTTCCTGGGGCAGTCCAAGCCTATTGGACCCACTAAATTGCCCCTAAGTGTGAGTGAATGTGTGTGTGCCCTGCGATGGACTGGTGACCTGTCCAGGGTGTATCCTGCCTTCCACCCAATGACTGCTTGAATAGGTTCCAGCTCCCCGGGTGATGCAGAAGGAGAAGCGGCTTAAAAGATGTGTGCTGATAACGGTAAGTAGTGATAAATCTGAAAGTAAAACATTTTTTTGGGCACTGTTTTGCCTTACAGCGCCCTCTATGTATCTCTCTGCCATGAATGGATGTTTAAAAATACATTTTAGATCAAAAGCTAAATTCAAAACTATCATTAAATAACATATGAAATAGTTCAAATGTTTGACATGTTAACTATTTGTGAGATACCTTTTTGAGGCTATAAACTCCCTGGATGTCTGGTTCCTATCACCACCACTGTGGACAATACTAACTTAGTAAGTTTCTGTAGAATGGAGCATTTCACACCAAACCACTCAGTAAAACCACAGATTTAAAGACAGCAGCCCTCATTTCACTTGTGCCCTGTAGACAAGGAGTAGCTCCGCAAATGCATTGATTTTTTCCAATGTATCATTTTAATATTCCGTGTTTCAGGAGAAAGGCAATTAATTCTGCACCCAAAGCTGATCATTATTCAAGCGTCGAGCTGTTCGATTATGGACTAATTACCAAGCTTGTAATCATCTTTCCATTTCTCTAGTCACACATTCAGAACACGGGTGAGGAGGGAGGTGCATCGAGAAACTTTTACTGTGGAAAAATAACACCCCTCTTAAGTACTTTTTCAGCTAATGGTCTACTTTATGAATAATAAAACACAGGCAGACTGCTCTGCACCATAGAGGAAAAAACATGGAGGGTGTCCACTTTAAAAGAAGCTTTTATGCAAATAAAAACCATCTCTGCCATTTGAGGTCTGAGTAAAGGAAATTTTAGTAATATGCCCCCGTTTTAATGTGCATGTTACTCAGCTAGAACAACAAAAGAGAAGTGGAGCATTGGAATTGTGCAGTTCTCATAAAGCAGGATTTAAAAGTTACTTACTTACAAATTACATTTAGCTGTTCAGCTATACAGTAAACAGCCATATCTTAGTCATGTGCTTGCTTTCTGAAGCCTATATGTGTTGCTCATTAGCTTGGTGAAGTTCTATGTGGTAGACAAAGTTTAGAGACTTCCTCAGAGATCTTACATTAAGCTGTTCGGCTGCTGGGTAACGTGCGGTAATGTTATCATGGACACTGTCTTTGCAATTTAGTTGTAGTTTCACCTGAGATTTTGGAGACACAAAGCAGCTCTGCTTTCACAAACTATTGCTACACTGTCACACTTTAATCACTTGATATGGCCCCTCTTCTGAGCAGAGCTTGTAAAAAAAGACTATAGCCACAGCACGGCAGATGGAGGAGCATCCATCCATCCATTTTCAAAGCCGCTTCTCCGTCAGGGTCGCGGGGGGGTGCTGGAGCCTATCCCAGCAGTCTTCGGGCGGAAGGCAGGATACACTCTGGACAGGTCGCCAGTCCATCGCAGGGCAGATAGACAGTCACTCACACCTAGGGGCAATTTAGCACGTCCACTTGGCCTGACTGCATGTCTTTGGACTGTGGGAGAACCCAGAGAAAACCCACGCAGACACGGGGAGAACATGCAAACTCCACACAGAGAGGACCCTGGCCACCCGGCCGGGGAATCGAACCCAGGCCCTCCTCGCTGTGAGGCGACAGCGCTACCCACCACGCCACCGTGCCGCCCAGAAGGAGGAGCAGACAGAGAAATTTTTGAAAACTCATGTCCCATGTCCCTGTTTGCAGTCACAAACTTTGGATGCATGAAGTAAAAGATACAAAAGCATACAGATCATAATCTTACTTAAGAGCTCAGCTCTGTTAAAGCAGCAGACTGCTAGTAGGCTAACAGGCTAATCATATGTACATATCCAGAGACTCAAGCCTGGTAGTACTGAACAATTCGATGACCATCATGGCAATGGGCGGTTATTTCAAGTCAGACATGACTAGACTTCTCTTTGAATGGGAACAAACCCAGAAGACTAAAAGCCACATTAACATTTCAAAGCATAATTGAAATCGCTGATCAGATTTGTCAGAGACAGCATGAATAGTTTGTAGCGTTGGAATCAAATGACAAATTTGAGCTTATTCTGACTACTACGCATGCACACACCTCCACAGCGAGGAGGAGCTCTTCTTGTTTGGGCCCCAACCATCAAACCGATTGGCTCATTTCGTTGAAGGGCGGGACTTTCCCCAGAACAGAGGCTATGTTGAACACTACGAGCATTCTCATTCATTTTCCAACCAGTGACCGATCTTCTCCTTTATAATGGCTCTGATTAAACCCAGTCTGGAAAAATAACACATAATAAAATTGTTTTTTGACAGAAGCTATTAATGTAAGGTTTCCACATTAAGTGCTGTTAAGCATGGCATGTACATAAGTTGATATAGTATAAGTATTCGAGGTGTGTTTCATGCTGTGTCTAATGTTGGAGCAGCTTTACCGCTCTTAGTAAAGGTTGCAGAGCTCTAAGACAGGGTTAACTCCAATCTCAACTGGCAATGGTGCTGCATGGTAGTAATCACTACGTAAACAGTTTTACTATTTCATTGCAAATATTGCACAAGCCGTTATGTAAAAGTGACGAACATATCTTTAAAACATATACTTGTAAAAAACGTTATGACCACCTGCCTGATGTGCTGTTGGTCCTTCATGTGCCAACAAACCAGCACTGTCCCATCAAGGCATCGACTCTACAAGACCTCTGAAGGTGCCCTGTGGAACCTGGCACCAAGACATTGGCAGCAGATTATTTCTGTCCTGTAAGTTGCAAGGTGGAGATCCAAACTTCTTGTTCCAGCACATCCCACAAATGCTTGATGGGATTAAGACTGAGGGAATGTTGAGGCCAGTGCTACAGCTTGAACTCTTTGCATGGTCCTAAGAATGCATATGTACAGTGTGGCAGGGTACCTTATCCTGCTGAAAAAAGCCACTAGCATCTGGGAATCCATGGTCCACAGTGGTGTTTAGGTAGGTAGCACATTTCAAATCTATGTCTTCATGGAAGCAGAATATTGACCAAAGTATCACACACCTCCACTGGCTTGTCTTTCTCCCCACAGTGCATTCTGGTCATCACTTTCTTTAGGTAAGCAGTGAGCAACTACCTAACTGTCCATGTGAAGTAAAAGAAAATTGCTCTCGTTGGACCAAGTGTGGAGTATGCATGTTCTCCCCGTGTCTGCGTGGGTTTCCTCCGGGTTCTCCGGTTTCCTCCCACGGTCCAAAGACATGCAGTCAGGTTGATTGGACATGCTAAATTGCCCCTAGGTGTGAGTGACTGTCTGTGTCTGTCTGTCTGCCCTGCGATGGACTGGCGACCTGTCCAGGGTGTGTCCTGCCTTCCGCCCGAAGACTGCTGGGATAGGCTCCAGCACCCCCCAACGACCCTGACGGAGAAGCGGCTTAGAAAATGGATGGATGGATGGATGGACCAAGCGACCTTCTTCCACTGCTCCAAAGTCCAATTCCAACGCTCGCATGCCCATTGTAGGCGCTTTCCGTGTTGGACAGGGGTTAGCATGGGCACTCTGACTGATTTGCAGCTACGCAGCCCCACAGGTCTTCTTGTTTCAGAGATGATCCGATCCAGTTATCTGACCATAACGATCAGGTGTTTATTAAAGTTGCTCAGATCTTCACATCTTCCCATTACTCACCCTACGGAAACAGATTGTGTGCTTAGTGTCAAATATATCCCAGACCTTCACATATGACATCGCTACAAGATAATCAATCATCATATGTTTTGGGTTATTGGTGTATATATTTTAAATGCAATATCATAATAATACTGTAAACCATTATAAAAGATGAGGTAATTATTGTGATTTTTGTGCCTAGCTACATCATTATAATGGGGTTGATTAGACAGGATAACTCAACATAAAACATTGTACTTCATTATTAATTTGTTTAGTATTATTACAGCTCTTTTGTCAATAGACACTGTATAGATTCGGTTAAATTACAAGAAATTTAGTTTTCCTATAGGTTTGATGCATTAAGCTGTGGTGCACTTTGTTGATGTTAAGCATTTTGCATTTCATCCTGTCCCCGAATCCTATATGTTCCGTGCATAAGCCTGTCACTCAGTGACTGTGGTGTGTTTGAAGTATGCAGTATGAAGCATGGCAGTTAGTGTTTGCTGTTTATCACACCCCTCACGCGATTGAAGCCCACTGCGCCTGGAATCTCATATAAAGCTCCAATCTGCTGGTTTTCCATATGGCATCAGCATGCTAGCATCATTAGTTGTTATTGTAGCCCCAAGGCTGGGGCCTAGCGAAGGGTGGGACATTCCTGTCTGCCCACGCTCTGAGGCGAAGGAACGATGTTTCGGGTTTTTTTCACACTAACCCAGTTTCTCCAACCAAACAGCAAAACAAACAGCAAAACTGATCTCGGCTAATTTTTACTGAGCCCTTGGCCCATCTTGGTTTTTACAGCACCCTGTCCATTTTTCAGGACAGATCAGAGATATAGATGGAGAAATATAACATTGGGCTCTGCAGAGTTCAGTTAGGTTCAGTATTGTTTACATTAGGTTGCCAAGCTGAAATCTCGCTACTTTACTGGCCATTTTATGAGAAACATACCATATGTACTTTTGTGAAGTTTGCAGGTATAATAATTACTGACTGTAGTCAGTTTGAACAATGTATAACCCCCTTTACCCCATTCACATTATTAGTATTATAGATAATAAAGATAACACAGAATTAAAAGGGAATTCCATCAATTTTTAAAAAGTCTCCATTGTTAAGTGGCTGAGATAGGAACAAATACAGTCAGGGTGGTTTGAGGTGAAATATTCCGTTCCAAAGAAACTTAGAGTTGTGCACAGTGGTGGTGATGGGAACCAGACGTCTAAAGAGTCTTTTAAAGCTCCCTCACAGAAAGCTATTACTTGAACTGTTTATGAATATGCTACCTGATGCCTGAGACATTGTTTTATTACAGTTTTGCTTTTTTGTTTTTTGGCATAAAGTTCCATCCATCCATTTTCTAAGCCGCTTCTCCGTCAGGGTCGCGGGGGGGTGCTGGAGCCTATCCCAGGAGTCTTCGGGCGAAAGGCAGGATACACCCTGGATAGGTCACCAGTCCATCGCAGGGCACAGACACAGACACTGACAGTCACTCACACCTAGGGGCAATGTAGCATGTCCAATTGGCCTGACTGCATGTCTTTGGACTGTGGGAGGAAACCGGAGAACCCGGAGGAAACCCACGCAGACACGGGGAGAACATGCAAACTCCACACAGAGAGGTCACCCGGCCGGGGAATCGAACCCAGGCCCTCCTTGCTGTGAGGCGACAGCGCTATGGTGGAGGTGTACATTCAGAGCACTTTAAGGCAAAATAGTCCCCAAAGAAATAATTTATCATCAATATTATAGATAAAAAAGACGTGTAGGTTCACTGGTGGTTTTAGTAAATAAAATGACTGTGTTCTAGACATCATGACCCCTGCTTCCTATCACCAACACTGCAAAGAAATTTGAGACTGTACTTTGCTCTACAATCAACCGTTTCACATCAAACCCCTTTGTTTACATGTCAACAAGTTAATTATGCAGATATTTTGAGCTTGAAACTTTTGCACTGCATTCATTGAAGGAACAGTTTTTTTCTACAGTATAAATTAAACCTTTCTATAGGCCCCCTAGTGACCACTTGGGAAATTGACTTGGATATTTTTAATCAATGTAATCATATATAATAACTGTTTTAAGATTAGGACACAGTTGACACTGAGAAATGTTTTGACTCTATGTTGAGCAGCTAGCGAGCAATGATGGGTGAACTAGAAGTGAGAACCCCCTGTTATGAAAGCAATTCACACCTCTCTATAAAGATAACCATGCTGAGATTAAATGGACAGCACAGCTGCAGCTTTGATCATATCAAAAAGTCCATAAAGCCATCACTGACACATATACAAAATGGATATAAATATTGACTTGCTTCCTCACCTACAAAGACAAAAATCCAGTTTGCTGGCAGTTTTGTAAACTGTACAAATTTCCATTGAATTGTATTCAAATCAGCATTATCAACGCAATAACATGAATGTTTTACTTAAGGGGCCTCTTCCAAAACAGGTGGCTACTGTGAAAATGGATTTAACCTCACATTTTAGGAAGTGGAGCTTTTGCTTTTGTAAAAAAAAAAAAAAAGCAGGCGGTGACAGCAGGAAGCAGATAGTCAACCTATTTTTCTGTCTGCCACAGCTGTTGCTTAAAGTCCTCGTTATCTAGTTTGAGGATCATTCTCAACACAGCAGTGGTAGCAATATAGTACTGGCATGTGGTGTGCTGCAATGGTGTAAGTGTGTGAGACACAGCAGCACTGCATTGCAGTCTGCCAACCAAAGCTATCCAGCCAACAGTGGTGCAGAGGTCAGAAACAAGAGGTACAAGTTTTCCAGCCAAGGAAATACAAGCGTTCAGTCACGCTTTACCCCAAACACGAGACCTGAACTACTCAATAAATCAATGAATGCAAAGGCTTTTTAGTCCAGCCATGCTGTATGAATGCTAAAGGCTAAAGGCCAAGCAAACACCAACAAACAAACTTTGGTTGGTGTGCCATAGCTGTCAGTTCCAGTTCGAGAACCATTTGAGCTGGGGGGGGGGCTTTAGTGGCTATGTTAGAGGGGCCAATCACTCTTTACTTTATTGTGGAAGGCAGGCATGTTGAGGCAAAAGTCAGCGTTTGATGTCATTCAACATTTCATGCAATTTTCAATTATATTTTCACTGTGTTCTGTGAGCTTTTAAAAGGACTGAAACGTGTGCATGCAAAGCTGAGTCAAGTTATTCAAGCCAAATACGCTGAGTCAAGTTATTCAAGCCAGGGGTGGATATTCAGAAATGGTCTTCTGTAGATGAATTGTAATTTTTGGTACAGAAATGCACCCAAACCAACCCAAATGTCACAAGCAGAAGGAAAAGAAAGGTAGGTGGGCCCTTGGGTGAGACGGATGCTGCTGATGTTAGAATGTTTTTCTTTCTTTCAGGCTGTTTGCTCTGTTCTGGTCTTAACAGCAGAGGAAAAGAAGTTTGCGCTCCAGCACCTGACAAACAGCTGCACTTCCTCAGATCACCTGTTTTGTTTCATTGTAATGTTCATGTGAATATAATGTGTACTTTCTGCACGTCAGGGGAAGAGACAGATTTCCTGATGGAGAGAAAGAACGAGGGAAACGAGCAGGAGACGAGTGATTGGGTACAGTGTGAGCGCCAACACTGCTGTATTGACTCAGACTGCTGTTGACAGACTGATATTGAAGAGCAGCTCAGCTCCCAGCAGGGAGAGAGAGAGAGAGAGAGAGCGAGAGAGAGAGAGAGAAAGACAGATAGAAAGACTGAGGAAGACAGTAAAAGAGAGAGGAAGAGAGAATAAAACCATGAGAAAAAGAGAGAAACAGAAACACAAGGAGAAATGCAGAGAGTGAGAGAGAGAGAGAGAGAGAGACAAAGGGAGAGAGAGACCTAGAGAGATACAGAAACAGAAAGAGAGACCAAGACGGAGAAAAAGAGACAAAGACAGAGTGATACAGAGAAAGAGAGAAAACGATAGAGAGAGAATAGAGAGAGAATAATAGAGAGAGAGAATGGGATTCTGGAATAAAGTGAGTCAGAGAGAGGGGGGTACCTAGAAAGAGGTATAGAAAAGGAGACAAAGGAAGAGAGAATACAAAACTAAGAGACAGATAGAGAAAGACAGGGAGAGATGCAGAAAGGAGAGTGAGAGAGAGGCAGAGTGAAAGACATGTAGTGAGGGAGACAGAAAAAGAGAGCAAGAGAGAGAAAGAGAGAAATTGAGAGAGGGATAGAAAAAACAAAGGAAGAGAGAATAAGAAAACTAAGAGAGACAGAAAGAGAGATAAGTGAGATACAGAAAACAAAAAGACGCAGAAAAAGAAAAAACAGACAAATAGAGGGTCAGGGAGAAAAAGAGAGGCAGATAGAAAAAGACTGATAGAAAGAGAAACGGGGAAAAACAGAGTGAGAGAGAGAGAGAAAGAGAGAGAGAGGATGTTTGTGCAGATACTGTGATTGCCCACATAGTTCTAGTCCAATTTTCTCATAATCATTGTTATCATCATCATCATCATCATAACTCTCTCTCTCTCTCTCTCTCTCTCTCTCTCTCACTCTCCCCGTTTCCTTTTCCCACTCTCTGATTTTGACAGATACCCCACCCCCTACCCCCCCAGGTGCTTTAGCGTGTGGGTGATGATAGCACACACTCCCGCCACTGCGCTTTATTGCTATTATTTTCTGCTGCTGTCTGTGGCGAGAAAAAGAAATACAAGTGCAATAGAGAGCAAGAGCGAGAGAGAGAGAGAGAGGGAGAGGGAGAGGGAGAGGGAGAGGGAGAGGGAGTGTATGTGTTTGTGTGTCTTGAATGGAAGCATGGATGTCTGATTTGGTGGTTACTGAACTGGCTTCCTCAGGCTGACGACTGTATTTCAGCATTCATGCTCAGAATTTGTGTTGAAAACCGGGTTCTCTCCTAATCACCAGGCAATTCTCTGTGTCAACCAGTAAGGTAATAGAGCTGCTGCCGTCCTTCTGCAATGTCGCCTCGTTATTTTCAGCTTTCATTCCAGTCCACAGAGTCGCTCCTTTAGAGTGTTACACAAATAATTAACCTCAATCAACATCCAAGAGCGCTATTTAACGTCCTCGCCTGGAGGGACAGTCAGACTCTCTGTAAAGCCTGTCCAACCTAGTAACTGGTGCTACAAGAGAACATATCTGTGGGCAGAGCAGGGGTAGGTCAGATACACTGTGTGGCCAAAAGTATGTGGACACCTGTCCCATTCCAAAACCATAGGTATTAATATGGAGTTGCACCCCTTTGTGGCTATAACAGTCTCCACTCTTCTGGGAAGATGAGCCACAAGATTTTGGAGTGTGTCTGTCGGCAGTTGTGTGCATTCAGTCAACAGAGCATTTGTGAGGTCCGGCACTGATGTTGGACGAGAGAGGTGAGGCTCACAACTGACATTTCAGTTCATTCCAAAGGGGTTGAGTGGGGTTCAAGTCAGGGCTCTGTGAAGACCACTGGAGTTCCTCCATTCCAAACTCATCAAACCATGTTTTTATGGACTTCACTTTGTGCTGGAACAGTAACAGGAAAGGGTCTTCCTCAAACTGTTGCTACAAAGTTGGAAGAATACAAGAAAAAGACATCTAAAATGTCTTTGTACACTGTAGCATTAACATTACCCTTTACTGGAACTAAGAGGCCCAAACCCTGAGAAACAGACCAGACCATTATCCCCTGTCACGATTGGCTCCTCCCTCTCGTCCATGTGCTTTTTGTTTACTTTTTATCGTCCATGTGCTTCTTTGTTTTGAGTCTAAGTCCAGCCTCCTTGTTGTCTGACTCCGCCCCTGATCATTGCCACCTGTTTTCCGCCTGTCCCTCGTTACCCTTGTTTTGTATTTAAGCCCTGTGTTCGCGCCTTCTGTTGGCTGGTCTTTGTTTTCTCTGTTGTGTATTTCAGTCTGTGTTTCTTTCATCATGTCTGAACCCCAATCTCTCTGTGTTGGCTACATGAACCTGAGCCATCTTGATCCTGATTTTGGATTTGCCCGTAATAAAACTCGCTTTACTCAGCACGTGCTTCCGCCTCATCGCTCTCCAGTGTTACATCCCCCCTCCACCAAACTTTATTGTTAGCACTATGGATTCTGGCAGGTGGCTTTGGAGAAAAAGCTAGTTTTCAATAAATTGTATTCTTGTTTTTTATTATACACAATTTGTTTAGCATGTTTAGCAATCATCTCTGCTGTTAGCATTCCATCTTGGAGCTTGTTGCATTTAAAGAAGAATTCCACAGATTTTTCCACATTTCTGCATTATAACATCATTAAGAGTCAGCTTTGCTCACAGTGGTGGTGAAAGTTATTATATGAAATAGGTATGTTATTTTTGAGAGGAAGCTTTGGCCTAAAACTTACTTTTTCAAATCCATCCATGGCAGAGGGGTAAAGGCAGGGAGCTGTAAGTTGTCTGTATGTTGTCTGACATGCTGTTTAGACTGCAGCTTACATGAGTAATAAGTGAGCTTAACCTCAGAGGAGGACCCGGGTGAGACCAAGCATGCGTGTTTATTATCCAAATAACAATTCTTTTACCAGGGAGACCGTGCAGAGCAAGTGTGTGTGCAAGTGTGTGTGTGTGTGTGTGTGTGTGTGTGCGTGTGTGCGCGCATATATAAATTCTTTTGTTTTCTTTGTGCTGCGAGATCCAGTACAGAGCAGCAGTGCCAAGACAACACACATGCACATTTGTTAGACTAGATTTATGGCTCCGTTCCAAACAGAGATGTGCAGAGTGGTCTAAACCATATGCAAGAAAAAGTGTGGTTTCCTGGAAAGAACTTTTCCAAGAAACACCTTAACTCTCATTCACAGTAGCCATAAAATGCAATATCTGTCTGTTTTGGAGAAGAGAATGAGAAGCTGGAGGATGAGAAGCGACTTCAACCTCGTAAAAAGTCAAACATTGAGAGACATTTTACAAGAAACTCGCGGAGAAGTTTCCCTTGATGCAAGAAAAGCAGGTACAGCTGAGCTAAAGGTTAAAGCAGAGCAGAGTAAGTCTATATATATATTTCCCTCTTATATTTCTAGCCTGTACTATCAGCACATACTCAGACAAACTTACAGCCTAGAGGGTAAAACAGACATAAAATGTGCCTCCCAAGAAGGTTTGATTTTTGCTGAAAGGACAAAACGGCTCTTCTTAACGTTTCGGCTGCGACCCCTGAGTTAAGCCTACTGGTAAGGGGTGATCAGCGTGTGGGCCGAGAATGTGCCCGTTTGCTCAAGCTGTCCAAGCTTGTAGCAAAATTGTAGCAAAAAATTTTGCTATAGCTACACAAAAATTCATAGGCGCTACAGCAACTAGCTACATTTTATAAAACAGTAGCGGCTACAGCTATTAGCTGCTAATATTTGTAGCTAACTACAAAAAAGTAGCGCGCTACTTAGCTACTCCCCCATCCCTGCCGATGAACCTCCACAATCCACCAATCACCAGCCCCATTCACCTGAGTACTAACCATTACTAGATCTAGCTTAGTATTCAAGCCCAGGCTTTAGCATAGGGTTTGCAAGGTATTGCTTCTCCCTGTAGCACTACTCCCTTCATGTTTTCCTGAATGTGTTCTTTTTTTAATTTGACCACCGCCTGTCTACCAACTGAGTACTGTCTGGTCAAAAATATGTTCTGTTATATGAAAAATATGTTATGTTCAATGTAATAAAAGTACTCAGGAATGGATAATGATTCATCTTTACTGGTCACTTAGTCGATCAAAAATAATAATTCCATCAGTTTTCGTTCTGCTGGCAGAATGAGGACCTACAGGAAAAGGTTAAACTAAGATACAAAAAGAAAATAACAACAGTAAGGAGTAAAGTAAGGAGTAGATAACTTTACTCATTAATATACTTGAATAAGGCAAAAGTAGCAGTCGTGGGCTGGAGGTTAGGGAACTGGCCCTGTGACCGGAAGGTTGCCGGTTTGATCCCCAGCAAGACCTCCTTCCTTCCAACCTCCTTGAGCAAGACACCTAACCCCCAATTGCTCCCTGGGTGCTGTGGATAGGGCTACCCACTGCTCTGGGCAAGTGTGCTCACTGCCCCCTAGTGTGTATGTATTCACTAGTGTGTATGTATCACTCAACTTAAGTATTTGAAAATACCCAGGAGAGTACATGGAAATGGTGGAGGGGGGATTATGGTGTGGGGTTGTTTTTCAAGAGTTGGGTTCGGCCCCTTAGTTCCAGTGAAAGGAACTCTTAATGCTCCAGCAGACCAAAATATTTTGGACAGTTTCATGCTCCCAACTTTGTGGGAACAGTTTGAGGATGACCCCTTCCTGTTCCAACATGACTGTGCACCAGTGCACAAAGCAGGTCCATAAAGACATGGATGAGCGAGTTTGGTGTGGAAGAACTTGACTGGCCTGCTGAGTCTGAGACTGAGTCCTGACCTCAACCCGATAGAACACCTTTGGGATGAATTGGAGCGGAGACCGCGAGCCAAGCCCCATCTCCAAATGCTTCTGGAAGAGCGGTCAAAACTTCCTATCAACACACTCCTAAACCTTGTGGAAAGCCTTCCCAGAAGAGTTGAAGCTGTTATAGCTGCAAAGGGTGGGCCGACATTATCACCCAAGACACATTTTCAAAATCTATTTGTGTAGATTGTGTTTATTTGCCAAGAAAAAGTGTTAATATTTGAATAAACAAAATGTATAGTATATAAATTAATAATGATTATGAATAAATATTTCGCTGTTGTCGGAAGAATCTCCAAAATGGTAACTTTACAGGAGAAGGAAAAAAACCTACTTTACTTTTAATGTAAATCAATGGAACCAGACTGCTTTCCAAGTCATTTTGGGTCATTTTTTTTACTCCATTCATTATGAAATGTACATACAATGTAAAGGGTCACAGGGATTTTCAAAAAAGTGAAAACGTCAAAAATGGAGATTATGAAGGTTTTTTTCCAACAGCAGCTATATATATATATATATATATATATATATATATATATATATATATATATATATATATATATATATATACACATACATGAATTGTGAATATTACTTTATTCTAATGTATATTGTGATAAACTCACTGCTGAGGTAAATTGTTTAAAAATTTGCTTAGATGCCTAAAACTTTCGCACAGTACTGTATGTATATATATATATATATATATATATATATATATATATATATATATATATATATATATATATATATATAAGTATTCGCTTGTCTGCTTGTCTGCCTTCACAAGCATATGCAACCACTGTATGACCTTGGCCACCGTGCTATAGCTCAGTTTCAGGGTCTTAGCAGTCTTCTTATAGCCTAGGCCATCTTTGTGGAGAGCAACAATTCTATTTCTCACATCCTCAGAGAGTTCTTTGCCATGTTGAATATCCAGTGGCCAGTATGAATGAATTGCACCGAAAACTCCAACCTTATCAGCCCTGCTCCCCATTCACACCTGGAACCTTGTCACTCTAAGGAGTCACATGACACCAGAGAGGGACAACGACAAAATTGGGCACACGTTTCATGAAAAGATATAATAAAATATTTGCAGAAATGTGAGGGGTGTACTCACTTTTGTGAGATACTGTATATATATATGTGTGTGTGTGTGTGTGTGTGTGTGTGTGTGTGTGTGTGTACTGTTTCCATGCATTTTATGTTAGCTATCATCTAGGCCTTCATCAGTGACCAGAGCGCCACTCTTGTTTGGATTTTTCAGACACTCTTAACCTAACTAATATGTGTAAAAGTTCAGTGCCTGAGGGTCCTGTATCAGTGCAGCACAGGCTATCATACTGCATGGTCGTATCTCTGCAGTCCACCACCCAAATCATATCTGGTCAACAGTGTTCCTGTGGAAACCATTACTGAATGGGCTGGAGGGAGGTTGACCGAATGTGCATTAACAGAAGGTAGATGGAGCTCATAAAGTGGTCATTAAGTGGAAGAACAAGATGTGTTTCTAATAAAGTCCCGTCTTGAATATGATTGCATTTAACCTCAGCTGGTGATATCAGTGTGTAGGCTGTGTTTAGCATAGCTTCGTGTGCCTCAGGCTATGCTAATGCAGGCTTTTTTTCCCACGTAGCATGACTGGAGTTATTTTTGTGCTTTCGTTGAAGCAGAATGAATCTCTCCTGCAGCTGCTTCTTGACTTGACTCCACAAGTGGGCTGAATAAACATGTTTAACAGCATGGTTACTTACCTAAGCGTAGCGGAGGTGACGGCTCTACTGTAGCAGCAGCCATAGCAACAGCTGAGAGAGAGAAAGAGAAAATATTCTTCAATCTCTTAGTAGACCTGTCCTATTAGTCCCTTATAGCTAAGCCCTTATAAGTTTAGGGCTTAGACCAGGATCAGAAGCTAATGTTGCTAATGTCATGGAAGCAGGGGCAAAGCTGTCCTTACATCTTATCCAGAGCGACTTACAATTAGATCATTTTACAGGCAAAGGTGGTGTTAGGAGTCTTGCCCAAGGACCCTTATTGGTATCGTGTAGGGTGCTTGCCCTTCTGGGGGATTGAACCCCAGTCTACAGCGTAGAAGGCAAAGGTGTTAACCACTACACTAACCAACCACTATGCTCTTATACGAGGCAGGGCAAACATTGGTGGCGGTCTGTGACAGCACTCTATGCACATCTTCTCTATGGTTGCCACCTTAGCCACCCTGTGAGTCCTGGATGCTTGATCAGTGACTTGAATTTTTGCTAAATTCAGTGGATGGGAAGCTGTGCTTGTGCTGCAGTTTAACCTAGAGCCTATACATGTCATTAACAGTGCACCTTTCTCAAAAATCTGTCCTATCTGTACCAATCAAACGCATTCGTTGTGTACAGATGATTTGGATAAACAAAGTTTTAGACATCCAAAATCCAGGACCACCCAAGGAAATCCTGGATAGCAATCTTCACACACATCCTGCCTTCCACCCATTGGTGGACTGCTGTGCATATTTTATCTTGTATATCATCGCTGTCCACTGTAAGTGAATGTACATAGAGATTTATTACAAGCCATTTCCAAGCATTTCTATTGGTCCATCCATCATGAAATTTGTAAACAATTCACTGCAAAAGAAATAGCAGTAGCAAAAACAACTTTTTATACATCACAGCGTGCCGTGTAGTATCAGAAACCACATAAGCAAGTTTCGTTGAGATTACTAGCCGATTTGACGCAGATGTCATGTGTGATGATTTAGACATGCAGAGTTCCCATTACTTGTTAGGTACATTAGCCTCACAGCTTCAGTGCAAACTTGGGACACCAAACACGTCCCAGTTCCTCAAACAGATTTAGGTAGAGGGGGAAACCTGTATAAATCTGACCCGTCACTATTAGTTGAACTGAATAGACACTTAAATAAATAAATAAACCCCACTGATAAGGATCATTCAGTGGAACCTGCACAACCTTACACATAAACACCATGCATCTGTTTCCTAAACAGATGTAAATCAAAGTCCCCCACTGCATCGTGAACACACAGAATGACACTCAGTCACTCTGTCATGCCTCTACAAGGTGTGTTGTATAAACAGCCTTTTTTTAAAGACAGTAAGCAATCACCTGCAAATAATTGACTTGTATTGGCTCATCTGATAGTTAATCTAGCTCGAAAAAGACACTGACTGTAGACGAGTCATGCCTACAGAGAAAGCCCCACATCCTCCAACTAAAGCTAATGACAGAGAGAGTGAGAGAGAGAGTGAGCGAGACAGTGAATACATGAAGCACAAAGGTCTAGTCTGGCCTAGGTACATGACAAAACAATTCAAATTACAGATTCGGTACTTCACTGCAGGGAGAACGAGAAAGTGCGCGTGTCTATGAGTGCAGTGAAATGAGACGAGAGGCAGGTATGAAAAGGTCGAAACCTTGAGACTGATGAAAGGCTTTCAGCTAACACAGAGTGGCTGCAAACAAGAGAGTGCCAAACACTGAAGTGTGTGAGTGCGTGCATGTGTGTGTGTGTTTGGGTCACAGGTTATTGTAACCCACTGCACTCTGCACAGCACTCTTATAAACCTGATTACACTCCCTCCCCCAAAGAACACTGGGCTGCCTGGACAGCTTCCATCCCGTTCCCATGGCAACGTGAAGCGTTTGAATGAGGGGGTTGGCAAAGGCCCCAGTGGACGACGTAAGGCATTGCTTACAGTAATGATTTACAATTGCACTGTAAAAAAAGATTTTCATATTCAAAGTCCCATAAGTCCCATAAAACTATGGACAACATTTCTATACAGGCCCTGCATCCTGTATAATTAATCAAATGTAATGTATAAATTTTATATAAATATATATAAATATATATAAATGTATATATATATATATATATATATATATATATATATATATATGTCGGAACAAAACCTCTTATTTCCAAAATGGTAACTTTATAGGAGAGTAAGTCAATGGAACCAGAATTTTCAAGTCATTTTTGGCCATGTATTTTGTATTTTCATGAAATTTACACACAATATAAAGGTCAACATGCATTTTCAAATTATGTCAAAAACTGAAAAGTGACAAAAATGGAGATACGAGGTTTTGTTCCGACAACAGCGATATATATATATTATTGTTATCATTTTTATTACTTTAATGTAAATCAATGGCTCCAGACATTTTTCAAGTCAATTTGAATGTGGGTTTGTATATATATATATATATATATATATATATATATATATATATATATATATATATATATATATATATATATATATATATAAAATAATGATTTTCACCACTTTTGTCTAGTCATATTTATCACAACAGTACATCATTCTTCCCTAATGTTCACTGAAATTCATATAGCCTTAATCCAAGCTTGTACTCTATGTGGCATAAAATGATATTTTTGAGTTTAAATACATTTTTTGACCAGATTCTTTAGCCATTTTATGCACATCCTGGGCAACTGTGTAATTTACCTGTAGCCCACAACAGACTTGTAATTTAACCTGATTTTGAAATAGCTGTTATAAGCTGAGTTTGTGTGTGTGTATGTACTGAGTCAATCTTTCCTAATTACAAGCATGCATGCACATGTGCTTACAGCTGAATTGCACTGTTGACTGTTTATTGAAGTATTGGCTTGTCTTTAGCAGCATGACCCTAGCTGCCCTTAAAGCACTACCCTATGACCCCTGGCCATGGCTCTGTGTGGGTCAAACTCTACCTGCTCCCCCGCTCTCAGCTCTTTCAGCATCTGGAGAGAAATGAAAAATGGATGACCTGCAGTTTACATTAATCCATCCAATGTCAAGTAACCATAGCAGTAATTGTGAACTACACTATGGGAATCTTCTTCTGTGACACCACATTGAAATTCTGCTATTTGGCCCTTCCAAGACACCACTTTTAAGTTAGAGTTTTTGTTGACAATGCACGTTTTGCACCAAATAATACATGTGGGTGTTCTTTGATTGGTCAGAAATTTGACAGGGACACAAGCACTATGTTACTTTCACACTCTAAGAAAAGCATTCTCTTGTGTTGAATTCTCTTATTTGGTGGCCACCACCACAAAAACGCTTTCCTACCAGCAGGAAACTGAACCTCTGGTTAACTTAAAAGACCACCAAAACCCACAGTTTTTGGCAGACCATGGTCAACACTGTCCATTTGTTTACCAAAGTGCAGGTAGAGAGTTCACCTCTATCAAAACAGACCGAACCAAAGAAAAAACTTGTTTGGTCCCCACCAAACAAGGTAGGTGTGGAAGCAGCCTAATGCTGCCTTCAACCCCGCTGAAAAGCACAAACCAGCATGCATACTACGCTAGTTTAAGTTGGTCTGGTACTGGTTTAGATAGTCACCCAGCATTGTCATGCTGGTTGACCAACATACCAACAACCAAAACACTACATATGCTGGTTTTGCTGATGATCAGCATGACAGCTTCCATTGCTGCTGACCAGCATACCAGCACCCAAAACACAACAAATGCTGATCAATGCTGTTTTTTCTGGCAGAAGTTGTCGGAAATGTCATATTTAGTTGGGTGCACGTGAACACCATCACAATGCTGTATTTACTCAGACTTTTTGAAGAGTCCCAAGATCAGAGTTGGGGCATCAACAAAAAGGCAATGACGGCCAATGATAGTTGTATTAATTGGTCAGCAGCCAAAAAAGAGCACTGTAGGTTAATATCATCCACATATGAAAATACAAAGATATCTGATGATTCTAAATAGCTGAAAAACACTACTCATTTCATTAGCACCCTCTGCTTTTCATTTTATTGCAGTAACATAAAATATACTGTTTTTAATGACAGAAAAAAAACCTAAACTAAAAAAAGCATTATTCCCAGCACATCCATATTAAAGGTCGTAAGTACATTATCCAAGAACTGCATACACTTTGACGCAGTTTATTTTTATTCAACATCTGATTTATGAACAAGACCAATTGTTTTCTTCAGCTGTTTGAGCAATCTTTTTCTGGAGAATGCCATCATTTAGTACATTTGTACGGCATTTTGGCTGACGCTCTTATCCAGAGCGACTTACAATTTGATAATTTTACACAGGTAGGCCAAGGTGGTGTTAGGAGTCTTGCCCAAGGACTCTTATTGGTATAGTATAGGTTGCTCGCCCTGGTGGGGGATTGAACCCCAGTCTACAGTGTTGAAGGCAGAGGTGTTAACCACTACATTGTGTACTGATCTAGACCTAAACAGCACTTATACTTTTTGACTGAAAGCCATTGATTTGATGGCCGTGGTCAGCAAGCCTGCAGAAAACCAGGCAGCTGTAATATTGTCCCCATCAGATCGAGCCTGCTGGAGCGTGTCGGGGCATGTAAGAACATGACTGGCATTCAGGCTCCTTCCCGCTAGCAAACAAGCACAGCTGCTCCACCTCCCCTCCCCTGCCCTGCTGGCCAGACGCTCTGCATTCAACTTAATGCTAATGTCTGGCCCTTTCAAAAAGAATGATGCGGTGTGTGCATGGTTTGGTTTAGTGGGGGTTTTGAGGAATGATGGACATCCAGGCAGACAAGGAAAAAATCGATCCTATGCTGATCAACTGGTTAAACTGGTTAAACTGTTATACCAGCTTGGTCATGCTGGTACCCCATCAACCAGCTAAGCTGGTATACCTGGTTGACCTGGCCAAGCTTTTTTTTCCCAGTGAGGCTGTAGAAATCAGTAGATCAGCAGAATCAGAAATCAATATAGGTATATGGACAATTTGCTGACATGAAAATTAGACTCTGGAACTGTGCTGGAGGGATGGAACACCATTCTTCCAAAAGATATTCCCTCATTTGGTGTTTTGGTGGTGGAGGGCATTATTATTTTACACATTGTCCCGAAATCTCCTACAGGTGGTTAAATGGGTTGAGACTGCTGAACTGTAAAGGCCACAGCATACGATTTCCATAATACTCATACTCATTCAGTGACCTCTTGTGCCTTGTGGATGGGGGCATTGTCATCCTGGAAGAGACCACTCCCATTAGGATGATGCTTCATCATGGGATAAAGGTGACCGGTCGCAATAACTTTGTATTGATTTGCAGTGACCCTTCCCTCTAAGGAAAAAGCCCCTCATTCACTGTAGGGGTCAATCAGTCAGGCTTGTACTGTTCTTTTGTTCACTCACTCACCCACTTGTGAAGAATTTTGTGGGGTTTCTTGAGGCTTTTCCTTTAATTTGTCAACTGACTGTATATATTTTTGCTTTTTAGGTGGTCTGACTGGACTAGCAAGGCGGCACTCGTTTTCTCACAAATACATGCAGTCATTTCTCCAAAACAATGGATCTCCGCTCAAACTTTCCCTCACAAGGTCAATATCACTCAATGCAAACAGAAATAATGGGACCCACTCTTAATCTCTGAGACCAACTTGTAAGCAAAATGAATGTTTATTATATTAAGAGTACGAGCACAAATGTGTTAGTGTGAGATAGCAGAGCAGCTGTTACTGTAGACTGTCTTAATGAGGCATCAATTACAAGCTTATCTACGGAGCAGGACGAATGGCTTTGTTTTTATAATTTGTCTAATAACTGTGGACTTAATTAAGTGGAAAACGGGCAAAAATGACCACATAAATTAAACAGAGAGCAGACTGTGACCAGGGCTAGCGTTGGGCCCAAATATTCAATCAACAGCACCCACATGAGGAAAAAACACCCCACAGAATAATAGTCAAATCTTAATAGTCAAATCAACAGGAGCTAAAACAATGTAACCATACTAAAACAAAAAAGTGAAGCAAAATATGTACAAAAATATGTAACTGGCAAAGAGCAAGACGTCTCCTTTAGTTTATCATTGAGGCATGCCATTTAATGGGGTATTCTGCGCTAGAACTGTGCCATCTGTTGTGTTTTGAGGTAACCTAGCTTAGCATCGTATCCTTCAGCCTCATGAGTTTGACAGAATTCACGACTTTCTAACATTGCCATGTTTTCATCCACTAACGTGATGTTCTCGGGTTGGAATACCCAGCACATATTGCACAAATCCATCATATAATCATTAGAAATCCCTGTGTTGTCAATCACTTCTGACTGCTAGCCTAGCAACTACTCTATGGGCTAATACGTACAACCAAGTTAGCATCAGTGTAGCTCTCACCTCAACTGTCTAACAAATTCATAAAGAAAACAGACTTTCTGTGCTAATTCAGCACAAAATGGACACCACAGATAAGTTTTTAAATTTTTTTTTTTACATTTTCAGCCTGAGAAAAGAAGCCAAACTCAGGTACGGTAAACTGAGGTGAGGCTACAGCTTTTAGCTTGTCTTCATCAGAAGAGTCACATCTGCTAAATAATCCATTCTCTCCACTGTAACGATGATCTAACAGTCATTGCAGTTAAACAGCTGTAGTACAATATTCATCCTCCTGTTAATTATGTGCCTTGCTTCTACATTTGCCCCAAAAAAACATTGGAAAATTTCACACTAGACCACTGCGGCGCTGCTAGAGGACGCGAGTTATAAGTAGCAATAGCTAAACTTCATTTTGCCCATACTTGAGTGGCCCTTTAAGCAACCTTAAGCAACTTTTTAGCACTGGACAACACGGCAAAATTAAAAGCATTTAAAAGTCAAAACCTATGATTATAACAATTTTTATTCAACATTTCCAATACTGAGCTGCACTAAACCCAATTCAAACGGCCTAATTGGTCTCTGTAATGGAACATGTAGTTGTTCAATGCTGTTTAAGTACTGATGTGATTACATGTGATGTGACTGTAGTCATTTTTCAAAATATCTATAAAACTACGATAAATAAGGCCATACTGCCCATCCCTAACTTCACATTCTTTTATTCTTGCATGGTCAACATCGTTTCAACAGGAGCTGTAGTCTGAAGATTACAGCTATATAACACAAATAATGCAGACAAAGTAAACCAGTACAGTCGCTGCATAACAAGAATTAGGCATCTTTGTCAATCAAGAACCAGTGATACTGTATACTGGTTTGGCTGAGTGTAGTTAAGGCCCTGGGCTTAGAGTGCCCTCTACTGGATTCACTAAGAAGCACACCTTGTCTAGAGGTCATAAAAATGTGTCGACTCCCAACACAATAAAAATAACACCACTTCTGTTTGCAATTCAGGGGCAAACAGGAACTGAAAAGACAGCTTTTTATCGTACATTGCCCAGTAGAGCAGCATTAGATGGAACCACCAGATGCCATCTAACCAGTGGAAAATAATAGCTCTCCACCCTGCCACCTGGACTTCCCCGAGTCTGCAAGGGAGAAGTGGCGAGAGTAACTGAAATGAGGTCCTATCTGCGATAAGGCTGCCTATTAGGTTCTCCATTTAACTGATATTTCAGTTGCTAACAGTTAGAGAAAGTAAATGAGCTTTATTGGCTTTCTTTCACTGTTAGCCCTGTTAAGCCTATTTTGGTGAGTTTCTCAAGCTACGTTCACATTACCGGCCTCCTTGCTCAAACCCGGACTCTCTGACAGGACGGTTCACACTTGTTTGGATAAGTGACTCAAATCTGTCATTAATGTGAATGAACCAGCATCCTGAAATGGCCCACATGCGCACATCCTACTCGTGAATGAGTCACGTGCATCATCAGCAGACAAACTAACGGTCAGAACAAGCTTCGCTGAGAAGATCATCAACTCCGATCAGCTTTACAGGCTGGTCAGGTAACTTCCGTTTGGCGCTGCTGCCATGGTAACGCTGAATGACCGCGCACGCACAGTGGGAAAACCATATATGAAAGTGGCCCAGGTTGGATTTGAAAAGATCAGATTTGTCTGTCCACACAGCTTTGAAAACATCAGATCTGAGTAACATTAGGGCAAAAAAATCGGATTTGTGCCACTTCAACCTGGTAATGTGAACGTTGCCTCAGAGTGTTTTCATCACTTAAAAAGTGTCTTTATATGTAATGTTGATAATGGTAACGTAGTGGTAAACAGAAAAACAGTTTTCACTGGGTACTACATTTCAATGCCTTGATGCAAAACTACTGAAAAGCAATGCTTTAAGCATCAGGCAGCGTATTCATATCTATTTTGCGCGATGGCTTCCTATGAGGTAGCTTTTTGTGGTAATAAAGGAAAACTCCATCAGCTTTGGAGAATAAATCTGTATAAAGAAATGGTTAAGATTCAGAGAAAGCCATTCAGAGTGGTTTTATGTGAAATTCTCTAATGTACAGAAACTTGTTTCCAGGGGTGGTGATAGGAACCAGACGTCTTAAGACTTTAATGCCTGTAAAGGCAATGTCACAAAAACTTAATACACAGTTGGTTATGAATGGTTATGAATACACTGCCTGATGCCTCAGACAATGTTTTACGATTTATGAGTTTTGAGATGAGACCTTGGCCTGCACTTATGTTGCTGTTGTTCTGTATGTTGGTTTAAGTCCATGCATGGCAGAGGGTGCTGTAAGGCTAAACAGTCCACAAAGAAAACTTTTTTTTCCCCCAGATTTAACACTCTTTTGCCATCATTAACACTACGCATAAAACTGAGAGGATGCATATGTTCACTGGTGGTTTTGGAAAGTAAAAAAACGGCTATATTTGCAACCCCTGCTTCCCATCACCGCCTCTGTAAAGAAAGCAGAATCTGGAAGTTTCTGCAAATGAATCATTTCACAACAAACCACTCTGAATAACTTTGTTTCCATCTTGGTGATTCAATTATGCAGAGATTTAAAAAATGCTTTAAATGCTTCAGACGTCTGGTTCCTATCACCACCAATGTGAACAGGTTCTTCCAGCACAGCACATTTCACACCAAATCACTCTAATCCAAATCACACAAGAATGACTTTGTTTCTTAATGAATGATTGATCTTAATGATTAAAATATGAACTAAATTTGAAATATTGGTGGAATTAGCAGATAATTATTCACTATCTATTATGAAAATGTGTCAGATAGGTACAGTATGTAACACATTCCCAATCAACTTAAATGTTTTGTTGATTTCCTAAGTGAAAATGAGTCAACACATCCTCCACAGGGAACCTGAATATTACACTTTAGTTTAATGTATTTGGGGGGGGTCTAAATATAAAATTAGTGCTCTTTGTAGAGGTTGTTTTAACTTATTTTCACTCAGAAAATCATCCAAATGTGCAATTTAACCAAGCATAGACAAATTGTTCCATACAACGGTGAGGAATTGAAGGGTTACAATTTAAGATATACAAATGCCCTATTTGCCTTATATGACCTGATTCTGTGCTATCTTTCAGTCCATCTGCTCACACCCATGAACCATCGGTTGCTTTCTTCACACTCTCACAGAACAGGTGGCTGGAGAGGGAGGGGCCGATGACTTCAATGCAAGCACTGGTAGGAATGTAACATACATCTCTATAAGTATCCCGTGCAGATTCACAAGCTTGTAGTATCCGCTTCCTAACACTCGGGTCGCTACCACTGCAGTCTATGCGGTGAGTGCGTAAAACATCCTGCCTTCCAGCCACTAGCATCTCCAACTCTCTTTGAGTAGCGGTCAGTGCAGATGAATCACATGTGCCATGTAACTCCACTTGGGTTAGATCACCTGTACTGACTGCTTGAGCTGTCACATTATACCTGCCCACACATTTGTCCCACTCCTTCTTGTCCAGCATCTGAATGTACGTGTATACATGAGTGTCCAGCCATAACAACACAGTTTCTTCTGTGCCGTTGTTTCTTTCCACCACCGATCTGGAAGGTCCAGCCTTGTCTGGGCTCGGCTGCATGTCTCTGAGAGTCTGGGCACGACTGAGCAGGTCCTTCCGCAGCTCTCGAAGGGCAGAAAATGGACCTTCTGCTGTGACGAATCCTACTTTGGTCAGGGAGGGCTCGAACCGCACCGACTTGTAGGTGGACCTCATGTTCGCGATCAATGTCGAAAGGTCAGGAAAGAGTGACAAATCCATGTCAGCATAAGCATAAAAGGTGACCTACAAAAGCCATGGACAAAAACACATGCTCGTTAATTACATCAACCTATTGTTGGGAGAAACACTGTGGGGGGAAAAAATATCATTATTATTATTATTATTATTATTATCATCATCAACAGTCTTGAACAACATATTACACTGACCAGCCACTTCATTCAGTACACATCCATAGTTCTACATTACCTATCTGGAGTTTCTAAGCACCTCAGTGTCACTGCTGGACTGAGAATAGCCCACAAACAGATGTGTCGTCAGAGCTGTCGTCACGGACTTTATATCGACAAGATGGACCTACAAGGTAGGAGTGTCTAATAGAGTGGACAGTGAGTGGACACAGTGCTTAAGAACTCCAGTAACGCTGCTGTATCTGATCCACTCGTACCAGCAATACACACTAACACACCACCACCACGTCAGTGTTACTGCAGTGCTGAGAATGATCCACCACCCAAATAGTACCTGCTCTGTGAGGGTCCATGGTGGTCCTGACCACTGAAGAACAGGGTAAAAGGGGGCTAACAATGTATCAGAGAAACAGATGGACTACAGTCTGTAACTGTAGAACTACAAAGTGGACCTATAGCATGAGTGGAGCTGAGGAAATGAGTCTACAAGGTAGATGTACTTGATGAAGTGGCTGGTCTGTGTATTGTTGCTCAAATTTGTTGACAACGTTGGGAACTTCGCAAACCTTCACCCGTAGTAAACAATTCTGTTCATAATTCAACAGTTAACCAGACTTATTACATACTAAGACTAATTATTCAGTAAGTACAGGAGCTTCAATGCAAACTGGTTGAGCTATTCTTAGGTTCTAGAAGTGTGTAATAAATCTTTGTGTCTTCTTTCAATAGTTCACAGCAATTCATACTGTATCCGAAACCATATCGACAAGAAAGTGTGACCTAATGAAGAGCTGGTAAAAGTAGCCGAGTAAAAGTAAAAAAATACATGTTTTACTGACTTTGTAAGTGAAAGTTAACACATCCTCTACAGCGAACAGCATTTTTACTGCAAATTTGTTTAAAGTATGTTAAATTCAGCAAATAAACCTTAGCTGTGCATTAAAATGCGCAGAAGAGTGTTCTCTCTAAAGGATGTGCTAACTTATTTTCATGTTGAACTCAAAGACTAAGTGCGCTTTCACTGTTTCTGTGTTTCAACTGGTCTCCCAAGGTGGTCTGAGTACTGTTTGCTTGTGCTTCGTTTTGTGGCCTGATTGATTTGTGCGCTGTGGGAACACAACAGCCCCAGTCTGTTTCATGCTTGGCCTATTGGTTATAAAACTTCAAGACTCACCATTCATACAGATACGATCTTTATGTCCTTTATACTCTTCTAAAATGCTACCATGCAGAGTTCAACCCTCTACTCATGGTGAAATCATTCTAACACATGGCCTTGAGTGGCTTATACAATACAGTGTACAGTAAAAAACAAAAACCTAATCCTAACCTTTCAATTTAAAATTGGCCAACACAGTGAACACAAACAGCACTGAGGGCAGCTGCTACTGGCTGCTTTCAGGTTCACTTTCACAGAGTTGAGTTGATTTAAAAAAGAACCATGTACAGGGATGTGGGAAGTGGGAGTCCTGATTTCAGGCCTGACACTGTTAAAATGAACAGTAATAAAAAATGTTCTGAACTTTATAATAATTGAAAATTTAAGCTCAACATATTTCACTGCCCGCACATATTTAATGCCACTGTGTGGCCGAATTATAAAAGACAGATTTTTAATAGAGCCAAATTAGGTTTCTTAAATTAGCACGTGTTGTTAGATTATGAAGAACTGTATCAATCAGGATATTTACAGTCTCTTGACAATTTCGAAAAATGAATTCTGATTATCTAATTGTACCAAATAAGGTACTCAAAACCTCCTACATTGGCATTTGATAGCAATTACCAATTCAGGGCCCTGTTCCTCATAACTCATAATTAGCAGGCTGATACTTATGCTTCATTAAAATGGCTATAGCCTACATTACTGCCTCACAAATTCAACATTACACTAGTCATGTTTTTTTCTTTGTTCTGAGATCTCAGCTTTGCTCATTTTACTTTCAATGTCAATAGCAGGTTACATATATTTAAATAAGAACACAATGTAAGAGGTTTGCAGTTAACCTGCAGCCCAAATGCTGTCTGTAATAAAGGATCCTTACTTGATGATTACACTCACCGGCCACTTTATTAGGTACAGTTACTTGTTAACACAAATAGCTAATCAGCCAATCACACGGCCGCAACTCAGTGCATTTAGGCATGTAGAGGTGGTCAAGACAACCTGCTGGAGTGCAGACCGAGCATCAGAACGGGGAAGAAAGGGGATTTAAGGGGCTTTGAACGTGGCGTGGTTGTTGGTGCCAGACGGGCTGGTCTGAGTATTTCAGAAACTGCTGATCTACTGGGATTTTCACGCACCACCATCTCCAGGGTTTACAGAGAACGGTCCAAAAAAGAGGAAATATCCAGTGAGCGGTCAGTTGTGTGGACACAAAAGCCTTATTGATGTGAGAGGCCAGAGGAGAATGGGCAGACTGGTTCCAGATGATAGAAAGGCAACAGGAACTCAAATAACCAACCAAAATCTCTGAGGAACGTTTCCAACACCTTGTTGAAAGTGTGCCACGAAGAATTAAGGCAGTTCTGAAGGTTAAGAAACCAGCAACTAAAGCAAACTAAATGCAGACTAGATGCAAATGAGGAAGTGAGCCTTTACTGAAGCATAACCCATCATATAATAGCACCCATGGAGATTACCCACAGTTATGCCTTTTCACACTATGCAAGCTATTTAAGGTGGCTATGTCAATGACTGGTATCCAGTTTTACAAGCATTTGGATATCACTGAGCTGTGAGAGGGGACTGCCAGCAACCGCAGGCTCAGCTGGCATGTGGAAACTTGACAGATTACTGATAGCATAAGAGTAATCTCTGTGAATAGACCAAGTTTCCACTTCTGGACAAGAGATAAGATGGTTTACGCTGATGGACCCATTTTTGATGCTCAAACTTTGCCTTCAATTTTCAGTGTAAGACTAATTTTCTTATCACTAACATTCTTGAAAGAATACTACTGTGATAAGAATAAGGCCTTAGGGCATTTGAGGTCTAGATACAGGTCTGTATTTTTAAAATATTTAATAGAGATGTCTGATTTGTTTACACTCTGAAGGTATTTTAGTAATACTTATTCTTACTTCATTTTTAAGTTTTGCTTGGAAACAAAAGGGTCAAAGCCTTGAAAAGCCAACTGGAAATCATGGTATCTGCAAGTGTGAGTTAAGTTAACTTCAGGAGCTGGACAGAAGGGCTTACTTTAGATACACTACCAGCATCATCTGGAAGTGACAGAAGAATCAACCAATCACATTTTGATCTATACAATAAACATAAACCATCACTCTAGGCTAAAGATGACCAACCCTGGTCTCTAACCCCAACTCTACCCTGCAGAGTCTAGTTCTAACCCCTGCCACATCTGCCACATCTGCACCAGCTAATAACTGTCCTCAGAAGTTCTTGAGTGGCTGGATCAGATGCATTAGTGTCATGTAAAGTAGGGGATGTTAGATGCAAGTTGGAATTACAAGTTGCAGGAAAGTAGATCTCCAGGAGGAAGGTTGGTGACCACTGATCTAGAGCAGTGGAGCTCCTGGAGATCTTATTACCTTCATAATTAGCTGAATGGTGCATGTGCATTTTGGGTTGGAGATGAAACCTGCAGAAAGGTAGATCTCAAGGAAGAGGGTCCGTGAACACTGCTCTAGGCTTTCTGGATGTCCTATATATGTCACTAACTAAGAGAAAGAGTCGCAACTGAGCCACTTAGTTGTTAGAAATGGAAGAGCAGCTGGGGCAGCTCTACACCAGGGCTCTTCTTGGGAAGAGTTACTTTAAAACTGCATCATACAAGGTAGTAGTATGTATTAAAGCTTGTTGTAGACTTGAAATAAAAATTTAGTTTATTTTACAAGGTTCAGGTGTCTGTGTCGAATCTAGAATGAAAACTTCATGTGCACCAGAGTTAACATCGTACCAGAAATCCCACTGAGGTGCAAATCAGTACCTATCCTTTTCCTGTGTTTTTGACACTTGTGACCTGAAAAAAGGCCTAATTCTAACAGTCATGGTTCACCAGAGGCTGATTCTTACCTCAAAGAGCAGATGCATGGTATAAATGCATGAGCCTTATACTTACCTCTGGAGTAAACTTGTAAACAGTAAGAGGAAATTCTTCATCAAACTCTTTATCTTTCAGCATTTGGTTAAACCCGACCACCCTGTCTGCATCTGAAAATAGCAAAGAGCATTAGTGAAGCATTCAACGCGAATTAATTTCTCCAGCAAAATCCATTATGACTGATAAATGCAGGTCAAAACAAGGTTTCCCTCAAGAAACCTACCCCAACTTCATAATAGAGGAAATTTGGTCCTGTATTACACATAAAATGCACTGTCCATAGACAACCTGACAATTTAATTTATGATGATGTTTACTTTTCCCCAGATTTCAAGGTAGGTACACTCATATTAAAGCTGAATGCCTGCATTTCTAGCCCATATTCATTATTCAACTCCTGCATGCAGCAGTAGCCAGCTAAAATAATAATAACTTTAATACCCAATATATTTACCAACCTGTACATCTCAAAGTTTTTTTCTGTGTACAATTTTGTCTTGAATCACTAAATCACATTTAAATAATGTCACTCAGTTACATGAAAGTAATGATACATTACTTCAACAATATTATATAACAATCTCAGCCTCAAATGTGTGGCCTACTACCATGGTTTCCAAAGCTTACTGGTCTGCATAAGGTATTTTGGAGGGACTGACACTCTACTGAGATCAATTAAATGTGCATGAGTGTCAATTTAACTACATAATGGCCTTCTTATCTAAATGACAATAATATTTGGGGAAAATATATATCTAGGACAAAACTCATAAACTTGCTGGTTAATCATAGAACACCATTCATTTTTCCCCATAAACAAGAAACACCTAAGAGCCAGAGATCATCAATATCGTCGTGTCCAATGAAAACCATGTATCTCGGTTTCTCTTCGTTTTGATTTTCAGTTTTCTACATCATTTCAACAAACCAGCTGTCCTTTACACTGTGTAAAAAGTTCATGATGAACGGACCAATAGAAACACTCTAAAATCACTTGAAACAAAATCTCTTCACACTGACTTACATTAAAAGGTAAGAGTGTTTTTGCTTCTCCTGTAAAGTTAATATTTTGGAGATGCTTGGTTTTTCATTGGATAATGACGATATGCTAATGGACAACTACAAAATGTTAGGTTTAAATGGCCAGTGACATCCCAAATGTTGGTGCTTCCAGCTTTGGTAGGATAAGATCTTGAAGTGATATTGCATTCCATTCTTTAGGGATTCATTTGTGGACTATGTTTACATACGGACATGGCTAAATATCCCTTCCTCTTCTCCTTCATCATCACTTCCCAAAAAAACACATTTGTGATCCACCCACTAATGCCCATTTTTTAAATATGTGGAAAGGATGGAGATAATCAGAAATCATTACGTTCACTGTTCAAATGTGACTGTTTCAGTGACCACTGATCTGCGCATCACAGTGCAAAGCAGTGACCGTAAGCCTTGATGTACTGACCTTGCCAGTCCTCAAAGGTGATGAAGGCCACGCCCTTGAGGTGAGTTGGGTACTGCACCTCCTTCACGTCCCCTCCCTGGCTCCTTGTGCTCTGAAAGTGGATGGTGAGTTTATCACTCATTCGCTCACTGGACATCACATCAGGAACTCCAGCAACCACCACCGTCCTGCACCGGTCAGACGAGCCTTCGCTGCTCATCACTGATACATCACTCATCTCTGGATTGTTTATGATGACACAGCTCTTAGCACACCTAGAATCTGAGGCTGTGTTCACACAGGCAGCACAGATGTGAAGTGCATCCGATTAGACTTGGCATCTTTTACTGGAGTCTGAAAGGCAAAAAACACAGCTTATTACAAACCCTATCACGTGTATGTGGTCTAAACAGCAATATCAGAGGTCTTCAACACACTGCATAGAGTGTAGACATGTGCTTATAGATTTTTCTTCTGAAATCAGGACCATTCATAGGGAGGCATTACGCTAGACGTTGGAACATTGCTGTAAGGATTTGGTTGGATTGTCTTGTACTAATGTACAAGAACATTAGTGAGGTCAGGTACTGATGTTGCAAGCAAAAAGTAGGACAGGACAGAAGCTGAGCTAAAGTGTTTTTGAAGTTTGAAGTGTTGCTATTATTTATCTGAAATATTTATTTTTTTAAGGTTGAACTTCACGGCTTTGTTGCTGCAACACATGGTCTGTAGCCTGTTTGGCCATTTCTATGTGGGAATTTCTGTACAGATTTTTTTTTAAATTTATTTTGACAGCCTTGTTTTGTTCCTTAACTATTAGAGCCCTCCCTACCTAAGAGCACCTTTTTTATGTTTTGGTGGATCTTCCAAGCATCCCAGACATTTTGTATGGAATGTTTTTACAGTGTATTGGACAGCGCTCTGTCACCAAAGAACAGCTCCACAGTACAAAGCTCCACAGCCCCTCTAGCAGATGCTTGGTACCTGTCATGATGGCCTTAGGCTCATGTACAGCAGCTCCAGAGCATCCCAAAACACAGGAATAAGCCCTCCTGTATGCACCTTTTTAGGTTAGTTGAGGCTCTGGGTGCCTGAGTGGCACAACAATACTACAGCACAAAAATTATGTCTGGCAAGTGAAAACAACCCCACACCATAATCCCCCCTCCACCAAACCTTAAATGGCGCAGCAGGAATGGGAAAAGTCGAACAAAAAGCTGGCGAATGTCCTGAGAAAATGTCCTCAGAAAAATGTTACCAGCATTAAAATAATAATACGGATATTCTGAGAGCCTAAATCAGTTCATCGGGGGGGGGCTGCTTAAGGAGGCCGCCAGTCAAATGACGTGAATCCAGCGCGCACTAGCTTTAGCTCACATGTAGCAATATTCATATTTCACCTCTTTATTGACCTTGTAATTGATTTTTAAAGCGACTAGCGATTACGTGACGGCCTGTTTCAAAGGCAAAAAAAAGAATCAACAGAAGAAGTTAATTTATTCAGAGTTCATTTGTAGTTCTAACATATTCGGGATGTTTTACTCACTTCTTTCTCTGCCACACTGTTATTCCTTTATTCTACAACTTCATTTCTGCTCATAGAACCCCTCAAATCTTATACACTGCACCTTTAATTGCCTCGTTCATACCAGTGTGTCTTAAAGCATTTGTGTCATTGTGTAACAACATGGAACGCAATTTCTATGGAGGTTAATTATACCAGAGCCGGTTTATGAGGCGTCTGGCCACTTCCTATCCCACCCGTTATATCAAAAACAGGACTAATCAGCAGAGGGCGCCCGCGAGTGAGTCATCGATGAATGGGAGTAAATATAGCTACAACGGCTAAAAACGAAAAGTTAAAATAGCTTCTAATCACTCGCCCAGAACCTTTATTTCATTTAGAAAGTAGAAGGATGTATTTCATTAAAAAACAAAGAAAACTTACCTTTATATTTCCTTTTTTCTACAGTAAACGGGTTCTGGGTAGCAGGAGGCGGGCTCTACTGCTAAAGCGGGATGATTGATTGGCGAGCGGAGCAGCTCATTGGCTATTCCGCTCACTGACGTCACGAACATACATGAGGCGCTGTTTTAAACTCCAATAGCTCGAGTTTAAAAGCTCTTAAAATAAAACAGCGGTGTTAAAGTGTTTTATTATATTGATTGTTCGGGAAATGATTACATTATTTTACATTAAAAATGTTGAAGTATTTATAAACTATGATTTTGCTCAAATGCTCCATATCAACCCATTCATTTTGGACTCACTCGGGAGCGCCCTCTAGCGTTGGAGAAAGCCGGAAGACACTGCAGAGAGTGCTGATCCTCCTCTCTACAAATTCCCTGGTTATACAAGCTGCGTGCACATTCAAACAGCCGAATTAGCTAATAAAAAGAGTGTCTGGACACATTTGGACATACTGTGTGGGTATATCTGTGGACTTCAGCCAGTTTTAGTTGAACACTCGTAGTTTACACCTTGTCGATACACTCAAATAGTCTCGTAACTACCTACGTTATTACTATAGCGACCAGCTACAACACAGATCAGACCAGCCGAGATATAACCTGACCAAAAACGATGAGGAAGCCGCCTGCAGTGTGAATGAAGCTGAACACTCCTACACTCTGAACTACAGTCCGTACTGAATGATGTAGGGAAGGATTAGAGGTGAATGCTCTCTCTATCAGGCTTATTTATCGACTCATTTCGAGGCTATGTGCTGAACTCTTCTCCAGTCATACACAAAGACGTGTTTTAGAGCAGACTAAATCTCCAACATGAAAACTCACATTACTATTATTGAATTTGTCCAGTTAACGTTACTGCTACAAACTCTGTACACGGTTCACAGCCTCTTCTTACCCGGTGTCGTCCGAGAGCTCCTCATTTGTGTGCAACAGAATCATGTACGTTAAGTGACTAACCCGAAATCAACGTGGATCTGGGATTTGTAGTCCTATAACCGATCGCGCCGGCCAGCGGAGACGGGCTGTGTAACTACAACGTCCACAATGCAACAGGGCATTATGTTTCATTTTCGGTTTTGATAGTGTATAAAGTATATAGAAGCCGTACTCATCAGGTTTACGTGCAAGATGAAGCAAATATGCTTTAAAACACGTTTTGGCGTTACGTAGCAGAAATTAACCACAACAAAACGACAAAAAGGGAATAAGAGACGGCACTGTTGCCTTTGTATAGCGCTTTATATACCACGCTCAGCCATTTACTATACAGGAGCACTTTGTAGTTCTACAGTTACAGACTGTAGTCCATCTGTTTCTCTGATACTTTGTTATCCCCCTTTACCCTGTTCTTCAGTGGTCAGGACCACCACAGAGCCGACATTGATGTGGTGGTGGTGTGTTAGTGGGCGTTGCGCTGGTCTGAGTGGATCAGACACAGCAGGGCTGCTGGAGTTTTTAAACACCTCAGTGGACTGAGAATAGTTCACCAACCAAAAATATCCAGCCAACAGTGTCCTGTGACCACTGATGAAGGACTATAGGATGGCCAGCACAAACTGTGCAGCAAGTGACCCACTGTCTCTGACTACATCTACAGGGTGGACCAACAAGATAGGAGGGTCTAAGAGTGGACAGTGTTGAAAAAACTCCAGCAGCACTGCTGTCCGATCCATTCACACCAGCACAACACACACTAACCCACATCAGTGTCACTGCACTGTTGAGAATGGTCCACCACCCAAAATAATACCTGCTCTATTGGGGTCCTGACCATTGAAGAAGAGGAAATAAGGGGGGAAAGTATCAGAGAAACAGATGGACTACAGTCTGTAATTGTAGAACTACAAAGTGCTCCTATATGGTAAGCGGAGCTGATAGAATGGACAGCGCAGATACACAGAGGTGGTTTTAATGTTATGGCTAGCATTGGTTAAAAGGGCACTGAGCAAAATGAGCAATTTAACATTATACCAGCTTTAAACATGCTACAGCAGCACCACTGTGGTCTTTAGAGTGAGATTTTCTGGTTTAGAGACTAGGAAAACCATCTTCTGCTCATGTATCTGGCTGGTAGAAGGAACGTGAAAAACAAACTGCTTTTGAACAAACTACAGACCTAAAGCAAGTTAAATAAAATACGTGCCTCAGGTTGGCTTCTTTTGTCTGGCTGAAAAGGTCAAAATCTCAACCTTGGCATCCAATTTGTGCTGAATAAAAGTAAATTTATTTATTTTTTTCGTGACAAAGCAGGAGAATCACACTGAAGCCAGCTTGACTGTATCAGGATCGGTTGACACCACAGGGATTCCAAATGGTCTGATGTATTTGCGTAACGCGTGCCGGGGTCCTGCACCGAGAGAACGCTGATGAACAAAAACGTGAGAACAATATAAAAGCTTGAAGTGTTAAATTGAGGCTGAG
The DNA here is from genome assembly GCF_015220715.1 of Pygocentrus nattereri. Taxonomy (NCBI): domain Eukaryota; kingdom Metazoa; phylum Chordata; class Actinopteri; order Characiformes; family Serrasalmidae; genus Pygocentrus; species Pygocentrus nattereri. The sequence continues at coordinate 8,565,017 of NC_051235.1, forward strand.
GACAATAATGCTGCGCAACACGACTACTCCAGTTTTAGGCCCAACTGCCCCTCAAAAGCAGACACACTTGCCCTCAAGGACAAAAGACGTAGTCCGCTGTGCATCTAAAGAAATCGCAGAGATTGGTGTAAACATTTATTTGTTTCAAACTGAAATAAAAACATTTTACAGCCTTCCATAATCCACACATTTTGCAACAAACAAAACAAAAAAGGAGCAAGTATGAGGTGTAATTATTTCCATCTTTGAGTGAACATTCTTATGAGACAGTTAAAAGTTCTGGGGGAAGAGCGAGAGAAGGAGCTGGAGTGAAGACCTCTTTAAAATCTGCCATCGTCTGCTTATAAATAAAATTAAAACACAAAACTAGTCTGAAGAATTACTAAAGTTGGCATTTTACAACTTTTGAGAGAAAAGGAGGACAAATTACTCTGCCAGTGAAAAATCTATTATTCATCCACAGATTTTTGTTTTTGGGTGGCATCCGTTATTCTCTGTTGGCGGTGGCATTTTCCTGCAACAGTGTAAGAGGGGCTGAAGGCACGCAAAGTAGAAGCTTTCTCTTGTTTGCAGTTTTGCAGACGTACCAACTTTAGCAGGCTTCGTTTTTTTCCTCCCCTAAACAAACAAGGAGTCACAAACGAGACGAAGAGCAAGCCGGTGCGTGTGGTCCAGGGGCAGCTGGAGGTGGGGGAACTTAATGTTGTCACATGTCAAAGCTTCTCTTCTGCAGTACAAAACTATACTATATGACCAGTCACCATGCTGTCTTCGTAGTAAAGCATCATAGCGTCTTTAGAAAATTGCAAAATGTCTTGTTTTTGGTTCGATTAAATAACATTTCGAGTTGGATAATTATGCCCGTTTCAAACAGTTACAACACCATTCCTTTTTTTTTTTTTTCCTTTTTTTCTTCCCTGTATTAACAAACCCGAGTGAAAACCCCAACAGTATCAAACCCGTCCATATTTTACCACAGTGGTGCAAACAAACAAACAAAAACAAAAAAAACAAAACAAAAGTAGTGAGTGAGGATGGCAGGAAGTGAGCCCGAGGCAATGGTGGTGATTGGCCGGGGAGTGAGGGGGCGTGGCCTCACTGAGAGCTGGCTCTCTCTAGGATGTGAGCCTCGTCATGTCTCTTGCTGGATTTCAGTCTGAACGTGGTGATGGAGCTGTTCAGTTTCAGCAGTGCGCTCTGCGCTGCGTATCTGGTGGGGAACGTGGCCAGGATGGTGTAGGTGGACGCCAGGTCGTGGGGGGGCACTTTGGAGGGGTCAGAGTTCGTGTCGCTGCAGTCCAAGCGCTGGGGCGGTTGGGGCTCCCGCAGCCATTTGATGAGAGCTCCTGCCTTACCCAGCTCCCCGAGTAAAGAGTCCGCCTCCGCACGACTGATGCCAGCTGGCAGGTCCGTCACTTCTAGAACACGACTAGTCACTGTGCGCACAGGAAAGGACAGCTTTAATAACTTTGCACCAATTTGTAATTACAAAAAATAAATAAAACAACTAGAGCTTTCAGCATGATCTATTATAGTTTATACAATCTGATTGGCAGAAAAGCTACATAGAACATCTGTGCTGTTACCTGATAACTAGCATTCTACACTTTGTTTCTATTTCAGCACATACAAATACAGAAAATGAAAACATTAATAACTTTCAAACAGAATATTTGACCTGCAGCTCATTCGTTCTCAAGTGTGACACAGCAGATTTTCATCCAATTTTAAACCTCTTATTGCCTCTACTGCTACATGTAAAACCGTTGTTCCACACTTTATATCAGAATTGGCATGCAGCAATGTAAATGTTGCCATGATGACAGGGTCGCTTAGCCACTACATCATCCTACAAGTGTTTTCAAAACATGCCAATGTTTCAAAAAGCATCATTTGCTTGAAATTTGGGTTTTGATACAAGCAGGAGTATCCCTAGACTTCATGTTTCAGAAAAAAACACCAGTGGCAAAAGTTGGGAAAACTGAACTCACGACAGCATTACAGCGAATAACATTGCAGCTGTGATCTACAACACTGGGCTTCGACCACTTCTTCTCATGTTCTACTGCTTAAAAATAATATATTAGTACTAATAATACAAATTCGAAATAAGTGTGTGTATATATGTACATATCTATGGGCATCAGGTTAAAAAATACTTGTACCCAAGTTTTATTCTGGAAGATTTGTATTTACTTATGATAAAAGTTAGTACTTGTACTCCCATTTCCAAGAGGAAAACGTTTTCATTTAACAGTTCTGAGAGCAACTTTAGCACACCGACTTCTTTAAAATCAGTCAAATTTCCACACATTTATTTATTTATTTTTCTTTTATTTCTTAAAACATCCAATCAAATTCAGGCCAGTGCTAATTCATCTTGGTGCAAAACTGAATTATGCCTGTTAGTGGCCACCGCACATTGATGGGCTGCACTGCTCATTCAAATTTGTGTGTTAATAAATGTACTTTTTAAACAGTACCCACACTTTCACTGAAGTACAATGTTTCTGTTCTTTTTACACCCCTGATTGATGTGTGTGCGTTTTTATTACCTATCTCTCCTGGACTCGTATCAGTTGACAGCGATTTCTTTGTGGGTCTCCGGCCACGTCCCCCATGACGGATACCCATAGAAACCTGGGAAAGGGCAAAGAAGCGTTAGAGAATCTGTATGTGGAAAGTATGCATACCTGTGTAGTGCCTGAGTGATAAAACAGTCAAATCTTAGTGTAGTATGATGTTGGCAATGGTGGGCAACAGCCCTATTCGGACGGACTAAAGAGGCAATTATAAGTTATAGGTATAAAGCATTATTTTATATTCATGTCACCCTCGAAACGAAAACCCTTAACTGAAATGGAAATTCAGGACATACTGGGCTAGGAAGCGAAAAAACGTGACAAACGCTGATAATAAATAACAGTTTATATAAAACAATTGTGGTGAAATTACTACAGTATGTAAGCTGCAGAAAGAGTTGGGATGCAACAAAATACAAGTACTGAGAATAATAATAATAATAATAATAATAATAATAATAATAATAATAATAATAATAATAAATAAAATTTATATAGCGCCTTTCACAAACCCAAGGTCGCTTATACAGAAATGTATTTAGCCCAAGGTCCATTTTTTTAAAAGCAGAATTCAGAATGTTGTTACTTTGTATATTTTAACAGAATACTTTTAGAATACTTAACACTTAAAATATATACCATCTTTACCATCTGGTTTATTAACAATTTTAAAATCAGCACACAGTGTATAAAGCCTGAGTAGACTGATAAATCAAAGTGATGATCAGTTATTAATCTCAGTGTTACTGAGCTCTGCTAAAGCCTGAGTAGACTGATAAATCAATGTGATCAGTTATTAATCTCAGCGTTACTGAGCTCTGCTAAAGCCTGAGTAGACTGATAAATCAAAGTGATGATCAGTTATTAATCTCAGTGTTACTGAGCTCTGCTAAAGCCTGAGTAGACTGATAAATCACTGTGATCAGTTATTAATCTCAGTGTTACTGAGCTCTGCTAAAGCCTGAGTAGACTGATAAATCAATGTGATCAGTTATTAATCTCAGCGTTACTGAGCTCTGCTAAAGCCTGAGTAGACTGATAAATCAAAGTGATGATCAGTCATTAATCTCAGTGTTACTGAGCTCTGCTAAAGCCTGAGTAGACTGATAAATCAAAGTGATGATCAGTTATTAATCTCAGTGTTACTGAGCTCTGCTAAAGCCTGAGTAGACTGATAAATCACTGTGATCAGTTATTAATCTCAGTGTTACTGAGCTCTGCTAAAGCCTGAGTAGACTGATAAATCAATGTGATGATCAGTTATTAATCTCAGTGTCACTGAGCTCTGCTAAAGCCTGAGTAGACTGATAAATCAATGTGATCAGTTATTAATCTCAGTGTTACTGAGCTCTGCTAAAGCCTGAGTAGACTGATAAATCAATGTGATCAGTTATTAATCTGTGTTACTGAGCTCTGCTAAAGCCTGAGTAGAGTGATAAATCAATGTGATCAGTTATTAATCTGTGTTACTGAGCTCTGCTAAAGCCTGAGTAGACTGATAAATCAATGTGATGATCAGTTATTAATCTCAGTGTTACTGAGCTCTGCTAAAGCCTGAGTAGACTGATAAATCAATGTGATCAGTTATTAATCTCAGTGTTACTGAGCTCTGCTAAAGCCTGAGTAGACTGATAAATCAATGTGATGATCAGTTATTAATCTCAGTGTTACTGAGCTCTGCTAAAGCCTGAGTAGACTGATAAATCAATGTGATGATCAGTTATTAATCTCAGCGTTACTGAGCTCTGCTAAAGCCTGAGTAGACTGATAAATCAATGTGATCAGTTATTAATCTCAGTGTTACTGAGCTCTGCTAAAGCCTGAGTAGACTGATAAATCAATGTGATCAGTTATTAATCTCAGTGTTACTGAGCTCTGCTAAAGCCTGAGAAGACTGATAAATCAATGTGATGATCAGTCATTAATCTCAGTGTTACTGAGCTCTGCTAAAGCCTGAGTAGACTGATAAATCAATGTGATCAGTTATTAATCTCAGCGTTACTGAGCTCTGCTAAAGCCTGAGTAGAGTGATAAATCAATGTGATCAGTTATTAATCTCAGCGTTACTGAGCTCTGCTAAAGCCTGAGTAGACTGATAAATCAATGTGATGATTGAGTTATTACTCTCAGTATTACTCTTACCGGGCATATTACAAACATGTCATTAACATAATCATACAGCTGCCCACGTCTCAGTCTTACTATAGCGAGACCGTCCGTTGAACTGTTTGCTTAGCTCATGAGATGGCAGTGGGATTACGGGAGCAACGGTGGACTGAACCAGGTGATCAGAGCCAAAATAATTTAAGAATTTAACATTTAACAAAACATACTGACAGAATTATTAAATGAAGACAACTGTCAAGCAGTAACATACAGGAACATTGTGAATTAAAAAAAATCATAAAGGCAGCACTTTTCCCATGTGCCTTTTCAATAGAAATGTATTCTGAATGTTACTTTTCATGTATTGTAATGGAATTTGTTCAGTATTCAGCCATCACTTTTTCCAAAGCATTCAACTAAACTAATTCTCTGGCAGAAATGACAGAGAATTGTTGGTAATCCAAGGCAGTTATTCCCATGATTTCGCATGACGTCTTTCTGGTGCTGTGTATATCTGTTCCGCCATCGCAGCTCTTATCACAGAAACTCATATTGCGAAAATAATAAAAATATGATTTATCCAGCACCCCTGCTAAAAATGATGTTTCAGATTTCCCCCTGATAGATTAATCCTGTCCGAATAGAGCTAATGACACTTGGCAAAGATTTGACAGAACTGTGTATAAAGTGAGGTGATGATTAAACATGTGACATCATGTTAGACGTAAAATGGGAGTGTGTGAATGTGTTTAATCTGGAGCTAGTCACGATTATAAGAAATTATCTATCTTTTTTCATTGTTTATCCTTTGTTTAATCCGGTGTTCGGCCACATAAATCATTCATTAGCAGATGTAAAATGGTAGGGCGTGTGGGTGTGTACATTTTGTATATGTGTTTAACCTGGTGGTGATGGTGGTGGTGATGATTGACCATATGAGAGCCGTGTATTAGTGGAGGTCTGATGGGAGGGTTGTACTGAAGAGGCTGTCCAAGCAGAGGATACCTGCCATCACCTGTAGAAACACAATTACAATATGTAATGACATTCCTTACATAATGGTTTATTGAACAGTAATAATAACAACGTACAAATCTGCACATGCACACACACACACAGATATAAGGCAAAACACTCACCTTGGCCTGGAAGGAAAGGACGAGAAAACTGATGCATGATGGGAAGGGGGGCAAGGCCATGACGGATTCCCTTTAGATTGGCTAGGTGAGCTGGAGTGGGAGAATGAGCAGGGGATGGGGAGGGGCTAGCCAGCTGAGGACTACTCTGGAGAAAGGGGAAAAAAGGGGAGAAATTTGAAGTTTGCAGTGTTGTGCGAAAGAAAAAAGCATATTTCAGTGCTATGAATCCTGACAAACCCAAAAAGTGAGAAGCTGAGATCCTAAAACACGTTCTTAAAGGAATGGTTTGGTGAAAAAATCTTATTCAAATAATGTTCCACTTACCCCAGATGTAGTCAATCAGCCAAGTTATGGTTGGTGTCCAAATTTAGTTTAGAACTGGAGCCAAGAGGCTGAAGCTGCTAACAAATACTAAATCAACAGTCACCAAACTCTCTTCCTTAAATACACCTAAGAAAAATGACTGTAATCTTAATTTGCCCAAAACATCTGGCCCCAGTGTTCCCCTACACTGTAAAGTATAAGTGTGTGTATATATATATATATATATATATATATATATATATGTATATATATATATATATATATATAGTGCACAGTAGGTTATACTGTACTCTAAACCACACCTTTGGAGCCTTAACAAAGAGCTGGATGCCTTCTGAGTTGGTTGAGATGTTTTGCTGATATATTTACAGAAAATATTAGGGTGACTTAACTTCTAGTGTTTATTATTAAAGCTAGCTCCAGCACCAAACTAAAGAAGCAAAACTTGGACACCAAACATGTCTTAGCTTATCAGCTACATCCAGGGTAAGTAGAAAGTTCAGTAAGTTTACTATTAGATTTTTTGCCACCCCATTTCTTTAACCAAACCTAATCAAAAAACACAGGGCTGGACTGGCGTACCTGAGAGGCATCGAGTGGGGCGAGCTCGCCTGGTTTGGGACCGTGGTGGTGCTGGTGGTCTAGGCTGTAATATTTGTTGTGCTTCCACTGGGCGGGGGACGGAGCACGGGGCTGCTGGCTGGGAGGGACACTTAATTGCATCATCAGCATGCCACCACTGGGGGGCGGTGGAGGCACACCTAGAAAAGAGTTATTGTCTATCAACTGATATTAAATCCTAACCCTTTATATCATTCACGTGAAACAGAGTGAGTGATATTTATATACCTGTTTATTTGCAATTTAATGACCATTAATCAGTAAAAATATTTACATTTCATTCCACTCAAGCGTATGTTGTTTTATGTCAGGTAGCACCAAATGACCAAAGGCTATTTTTTATGCAAGGCAAACACTGGCCTATAGAGGTAATTATGATGAGCAAATAATCTTTTCAGTTTGCTTTTCACTGCTATTTATTTTTTTTTTAAAAAACATGATGACTAGAACAGTACTGCATCCACAGGCAGTGCACATTCCATTCAAAGTCAGATTATTATTCAAATTAATTAAAAAAAAAGGCTCATTATAAATAAACAAAAAGAAAAAGCGATAAACAAGCTCTCATCCATATAGCTTGATTTAATTAAGGACACTTTTAACCTGTAACAGCCTACAACTGTAATACAGAATTAACAGCTAATTAAATCTAATGTTTGCAAAGTTAATGCAATATTGACACATTAGTTCTTTACTGGCAAGGACAGGAAGGGCTGGCTGGAATGATTGATGAGAAAACACACACACACACGCTCTCAAAGCAGGTCATCTGCAAGGACGGGACAGCATCGGTGCCCAATTAAAGTGCTGCTTGAACAAAGCCGGCGCATGCGTGCCCATACCCCCCCACCCCGCATCCCAACCTCAAACCCCCCACTTCCCACAGCTACTCCCCACCCCAAAATGCACAGAACACTCCAATTAAGGCTGTTTATTTAACAGCGAAAGGTCAAAGTGAGAGTAGCCCTGGCGCTGGTCTCTTGAAAAACACTTTCTACTTTATAACTATTAGAACCTGATACTCGCTGTGTTTTAGAGCTGTTTATTAAAAATGCGCAAGCTTTCCTTCAATATTCAGTATCCTTGCAGTTTCCATTCATTACTAAGATCTGCTCAGCTGCAAGCAATTTCTTAATAAGCTTTTAAAGGGCTTTCCACAATGACAATGTAAACAACATTTAATGAGATACATTAATAAATCACATCCTTTTTCCATAAAATAAACCAATTCCAAGGAAAGAACATTAAATTTGCATTAGCTGTTATTAAAATTATACATAGCACTAGAAGACCATACATAATGTAGCATTTGTTGCAAATGCTTCTTTAAAGGGGAATTCCACCAATTTTCCAAAATTTCTGCATGACAAAACCATTTAGATGTAAACAAAAGCCAAGTAAGGTGGTTTGATATGAAACGTTCCAGTCAAGAACAGCTTAGACTCTCAGAATTGTAGGCAGTGTTGGTGACAGGAACCTGATGTCTGAAAGGTTTAATGCTAAATATAAGGCTAAATTTACGTTATTGCATTAAATGCTTATGAATACACAGCAATGCCAGAGACACTGTTTCATGATAGTTTTAAGATTTTTGTCTTTGATATATTTATTGACAAGCCTTTCTTGACAAACCGGTACTTGCAGGGGGTGGTAAAGCGAAAAAGCACCCAAACATATTTTTAAACTCAGAACTCACAGATTGATAGTTAAGTGGACAATAAATAAAATCACTATATTTGCGTTGTAGACACTACAACCCCTGCTACCCATCACCATTACTGCAAAGATATTGTCAGTAAGCTTTTCAACAATGACCCCTTTCATATTAAACTGCTCTGAATGTCTGTTTGCATCTCTGTGATTATTATGAATTTTGCAGAAATGCTGAAAAACCAGTGGACTTAACCTTTAGGCATCAAAATACATCTCTATCAGAAATAACTAAAATGCTAGAGAAGAGTGCCTAAGAGAAAGTGCCTAAAAGGCATTTTTGCTCCTTCATGCACCTGCTATTTAAGCAGTTTGCTGATTACAGCCTTTAAGTGTGTAATTCCCAAACGTTCTGAGAGCTGCAGTTTCACTGTAACCTTTCTTTATTGTTTCATTGGCTGCTTTGAGGTTTGCTAGCTGGGAACTGGCTGGAAAAAGGTGTAGTACCTGCACACTGCTGGCCTGGCATTGGCTGAGAGCCGCAGGGGGAGGAGGCCCTGGGGAACTGCATCTGCTCTGAGCCCAGTGAAGGCAGAAAGCCCACAGTCGAGCTTTTAAAAAAAAAAAAAAAAACACAGGGAAAAATCAAGAGCAAAGAACTGCAGAGGGGATTGTAAGATTTAAGAGTGGTTGATTACTGATGGATAAATGGATGAAATGCACTAAAGCACTTCTGCAGCAACACGTCTCCCTTACAAATCCTTAAAAAATGTGTAATAAGGGATGTGTTGTGAAAGCTACTGCAAACTCTGGAGGTCATTAATCAAACACGGCTGCTTGAGTAAATGTCAGTCATATATAAAGGCAAGACACTACAGGCTGAAACATCTTTGGCCGCATCACCTTTTTTTTTCAGATTTTTGGAGAAACTGCATCTATAAATGTCTTCTCCTAAACTGTAATCAAAATTAAACAGAAATATAAGTGTTTTTAATCAAGTCATGTGATATAATAAAAAAATGTCCTGAAAAATCTAACAAGAGTGTAACGGATGTTAATGATAACATTACAAGCCATTCACTCACAAATACACAAATATTTGACCAATGCTTCTGTGATTCCTGAAAATTCATCTTTCTATTCATGTTGTGGCTAATATGTAGTAAACGTAAGTAAGTAGACTTCACTACAACACCATCATGTCACTGTTGCATCAGTCTGCGGTTTTTTTTCCATTCAGTAAAGCCTAAAGCCTCGTTTATATAAAATGCACTGCTGTGTGATGTTTTCCTTGGTTGTGTCTGATTTTAGGTTTATCGGTTAACAATGAAATCACAGAATACTAAGTTGGTTACAGGTCATTCTCTGACATTTCGCCCATTTTTAATTCATGTTTCTCAAAATCAGCTTTTCTTTGCATTCAGAACCAAAAATATCAGTTTCTAGAATACATGTATTCATGAATTCATTCCTAGCTATATTCAGAAGGATTTCCAAAATGTATTGTGCATTGCTGGATTTAGGCTATATTTTGTACAACAAAATAACAAATACTTTACAGTAACAGTGCAGTGTGTTTTCTTGATTAAACAATAAAACAATGAGCTTTCAAGTGAGGAAAAAAAACATTTCTGTGTATATATATTTATTTTAAGGCTTGATTTTAGTTCTTTTAATATGCAAATGTATGCATATTTAAATCTCATTTGCATGTCCTAATGTAAATGTTTGCAAAACCAACGACAAATCTCAACACATTTAATAACCACAAATGTATCCCTGAAAGTGTGTAAGTGTGTATATAAGCTTAAATAGGAGTACTGTGTGTTACCTAACAGTGGAGTGCTGCCCTGGGGGCAGGACGCTGTAGTAAACCTGCATGCTGGCAGAAGGAACTGGCGCCTGATTGGTCTGTCCCTGCAGGACAATCTGCTGCTGATAGGCTGGCTGAGGAACACTCTGAGACCCCTGTGGCACAGACACCTGGACATACAAATATACAAAATGCATAATCGTTCTACCTCAACACCCCACCACACTCTTTCTGGGCATAATCCTAGAAATAAACCTCTTTTTCAGACTTCAATTGCTGTCATTTGTCAATTCAGCACCGGTAAATTAGATCACAAGCAAACAATATAGATTTTCAGCACAAGACAAAGCACCCACTTGATAGGGTTGGACGGGTGGGTACTGCACCATAACACCCTGAATCTGACTGGCCATCCCAGCCTGGCTGCCGACCAGCGACTGGCTCTGAGGCTGTTGCAACCCCATCATGCTCTGGTAGCTTGGTGGTTGACTGGGCATGACAGCCTGGTAACCTGGAAAGCACACACAAATGTCAGACCAAAGCAATCCATAAAAGATACAAGAACACTACAATTAAAATCAGCCAAGCACTATGGAGAAAATACCACTATAAAGTAGGGCTGGGTGACAAAAAATATCACATCAAGATACCTTTCATGGTACACGATATTCATCAAGATATTTAACAAGGATGCAGATTATATATGGTCTACAATGAAATGTAAACATCTAACAGCTAACAAAATGTTATACATGACATATATGATGAAAAAGATCAACGATTCATGATTAAAAACACATTTTTTCTTCGTGTACAAACAGTCTGAGCAGCATCCAATCAACAGTGGAACTCATGGCTCATACTGCGTTCAGTATTATCTTAAACTTCTTTAACAGAAATCACAAATAATTCTGTGTAACTGAACATCATTAGGCAATAAACTTTATTATGTCTGGTTTCGAAAGTTGTTACCACACGCAAATGTATTTGTAGATCCTGCTGAGCTTCATTAGCACACAAGCCACTTTAACGTTGGCCATTTAGAGAAGACAGCTGTCGTCTCTAAGTGACCGACACTATAGTGCCATTTGGGCTAATAGTGCCCCCTGCTGCAGAAACTTTAGACTGCAAGCTGTTTAAACCTAGCACAGTTACTCCTATAGTTCTCTTTCCAAACATGACAATTAATACCTTTATCATCAACATTACGTTAACTCAAAAGCAATATAAAACAGTAAATAATATATCTAAACGAACCATTTGTTTGGGTTTTTGGTTGAGCACAACCCAAATTCCAGTTTTGGTCAAGAATGTTCATTTTGATGCTTAACTTTTTTTTTTTTTTTTTAAACTAATTTGTTTTTTTCTGAGCTTTGATGAACTGGAGCAGAGGAAAAAGTCTCAAAGTGTGAGCTCAAGGATTTTCATTCACTGATTCACATGATTGCACTGCACTATATTCAATTACACAGGTTTATTCATCCTCTATTTGTAATGAAACATACATTCATTCAGTGTTCTTTAAGCGTTCTTGACAATATCAAGATTATATAATCAATGTATTTATTATTATTATAATGTCATAACGTCATCATCATACCGTCCAACCCCATTATGTAAGTTATTATTTTTTTAAATGAATAATTCTCCTGCTTATAACTTAAACTCAAGTCTGTAAGAAGTAAGCAAGATAATTCCACACAAACCAAACTCAATCTCAATGAAACCAACGTGGTTGAGATCAAAGTAAAATAAAGAAAAGGCAAATAGGTGTTGTTGCATTAAACAATCAATTCTCCACCAACTTGCTGTCAAAATAAATTGCACAGTGTAACATCTCAAACGTAATAGCTATAAAAGTAAGCGCTGTTCCACACATGAGCCAGTTATTAGCGGTGGTCCAGACTAACCAAACTACAAGAACCCTTATCTGAATAGTTATTAACAGTATGAGCAAGCAAGCAAAGCAATAAATGTAATTATCTACTGCTAGTGCACTCTGGTGGTCTTCCACCAGTACAGCACTGCAGCAGAAAAGCTTAGGCTGCTGTGCGTGTGGGACGCACCCCAAAGAAAGAAACATTGATTTGCGCTCTCAACACACAAGCAGAAAAGGTCACAGAAGGTCAGGCTGGAAGCCCTTGCTTCAAATCCATGTTTAATAGTTGATGCTAAGCTGCTCTCTATCCATCGCACTCATCTTTCCTTTCTGCTCTCCAGCTTGATACAGTCCCCCATATACTCAAATCTATGGTGCGTCTTCTCCCAGAGGCTAAGCTTCTTTTTCTCCTTCACCATCACTTTCTCCCTCTCTGCTTACTACGGGCGAAAATCGCTTCAGTTAGGAAATGATTCACTGCATCATGGAATCGCAAACTGAATGACTCATTTAGATTACTTTGGTCCGATTTAGAATTATTGACAAACAAAAAAACACGAATAAAATACAGAATACGCCAATGTAACAATAACTCAAACTTGAACATAAGAAACAATTTACCATCTACTCTAAATTACTCTTGGGGAAAAAAATCTGGTTCCATTGACTCACATTAAAAGTAAAGGAGGAATTTATTTCCTCCCCTGTAAAATTTTTATTGTGAAGACACGAGGTTTTGTTCCGACAACAGCGATATCTTAAGTCTTCCACTGGAGACTTTACAGTAAGAAATCAAGCCTGACAGAAACAGTAATGTAAAGTACTGTGTAAAAGTCAGAGACCACTCTTTCATATATGTAATTCCAGCCAAATAGGTAAAAAAAATGTAGCAGAAGAGTAAATAGAAGTTTTTCTGTGTTTAGTCTACAACTTACATTCTTTGCAGGACATATTTTCCAGACCTCCAAAGTTCAGTCCTAGAAGTTGTTTGCATCTTTTGTTCAGGATTGTATTAAGTGTAAACGTTACTGAACACTGTAATTGATGAGTTCCAAAAACGAATGCAGTTGAATCATCACCTTCAGACCCACGTGTCCGAATGCACTGATGCATTTTTACTCCTCTATACTTTAACCCTCCTTCTCTCTCCTTTCTAACTGCTTGTGTGCATTTGGCGGAGTCCATGGCAAGGTCAGTAAGGAGGGTGTTTAGGCCGGCAGAGAGCAGACAGCTGTTTTGAACGCTTGCCCGCCTGGCCATTTTCCTGTCTGCCCGGCTCCTTTGTAGCGGCCGGCTGCAATCAATTCGGCAGCGGGAGAGGAGAGAGAAAGAGAGAGAGATGCATGAAAGAAACTAACTGACCTACCGCTAGCTCCATCAGAGAAAGTGCGAGAGCGAGAGAGAGTGAGAGAGAGCGAGCGAGAGAGGGCAGCTATTTTTACTTGCTCTTTCAGGACACACATCAAGTGAATAAAAGCCTCTCTATTCAGTGCAATACGCCACACACACGCATGAGTTCACACCAACACACACCCACGCGCTGTATGGAAATGGGAGTCTTTCAGTGACATTGTGGACAAGGTGTGTGCTTTGTTTTACAGCGGCTAAGGGTCGAGAAGCACCTAACACAGACCAGCGCGGACTCTGTGTTCTAATCACTGTTGTTCATATTGATTTTCAGAGTGGATGCCCTTCACCTCACTTCATTTCTTTATTCAAGTGAGTGCTAAACAGTCCCCTATTCTACAGCCAACTCGCAGTCTGGCTGATTCTTATGCCACAGTCTATTTCATTGCTGAAACTGCGTAGAACATCAAAGACATATGGATCCCTCTGCTTAACTGTTTCAAAGCCAGATTTCAAAACACATTTCTGACTTTAAATTGACTTGGGCTTCAGACAAAAATCGTTTTGCTATAAATGGGGAAAAAAATGACTGAACATTCCATTTTGTCACTACCAAAACATTTATAACCCCATCAAAACAATTTTGCCTAATCTTGAGCATAACCTAAACACAGCAGACAGTACATGAGCAACAAACACAGCGTTGAACAGTTGTACACACAAAATAAGTTTACTTTAAAAAGTGGGTAATAATTTGGTAGTAATTCTTAAAGAAAATGTGGGACAGCATTTTTTCAAACAAGTATAATTAAAACATTAAACTCACAATAAATGAAATGTTTCAACTTCATTGACCCTTGAATTTTAATTAGGAATTAGGGTTTGGGACACCCACTTCTGAATAGGTTAGGCTGACATAGACCATAACTCTTATTCTTAATCATTTTAATTCTAAATATAAGGTAATATAAGGTATATAATGTAATATAAATCTAAAAAAATGTTTTTGCTGTGAGGGCGCAGTTCAAGCTACTTTGGTAGAACAGGCCATATCGAGATACTGGTATAACATGCAAGGACGTTCTCAACTTTTTTTAATTAAATGCCTTATTACATGCGTCTGGTATGAAATAATTTGAGAAATTCCAGTCAGCCTGTCATTACAACTACTGTACAGAGACAATGGTCTGTATTGTGAAATGACCTCAGGCTCAGTACTGATGCACTGATGGGCCTTTGCATTTGTAATGTCATCAGCAACATGAAGTCAATTTTCAAAGCTATGCTAATGATACACAATTATTTCTACTCCTGAAAATTGCGTGTATACATACACACATATAATCTCAAATTTTATTTTAACCATGTCCACTTGACTTCTGCATCCATTTAAACTGATCAATTAATCGACTTTCGCACCCATTTCTCAAGGACAGTAAACAAAAGCAAGCTTTAACCAGTTTAAACAAACACTGGCTAAGAAGCACAACAAAACACATCAAAAACGCATTTACTCGATTGTTATCTGAGACATAATAAGTGGAGAGGTGAAAGGTCAGATGTCAGGGTCAGCAGCAGAGGAGTGAGGGGTGGGAAAAGAGACCGGTTCACTGTGAGAATCGTACGGCCTCTCAGACAGTGCCACGGCCCCGTATCCTACCGCCCGGAATCACCACACACACTGAATCATCAGCCCACAACCCAGCCTATCAGCGTGCACTCATCCACCAAATAATGAATCATCAGGGGCAGTAAACAACAAACTGATACTACATTAGGCAGGTTTCCATCCGGCAAGTTTTATCCAAAAACGCTTTGTTACTTCCGTACAATGTATTTGTTTAAAATGTAAACAAAGTAATTAAGAATACTTTCCGGAATTAAAAAAATAAAACAGGTGTTTTTACAGCGCTTTTGTGGTGGAGGGGTACATGCAGGGTATTCGAAGGTAAAGAAAGTACCCAAATAACTGATTTCTACAGATGTAGCATTGCTTTACCTTCATCAACATTACATACAAAAACTCAGACATATGTAGGTTCACTGGTCAGTTTGGACAGTCAATAAAAATGACTATATTTGTGTTGTAGATATCACGTCACTTATTTTAGTGCTCCCTGAAACCCTGGTTCCTATTATCAGCCCTGTGAAGAAGTCTTTACATTTCTCTACAATACACCATTTCACATCAAACCACTTTGAATGACTTTACTCAACCACTGAATTACACAGGTGTTCCCCTTTTAAATGATTTTCAACAATGTTTTTGATGGAAACTGAAATTACTGGAAACAAATACAGACAAAACTTTTCAGCTTTCATAGATAAACTGTTGAAATGCTGCGAAACACCAGTGTGAATTTCAGGACGGGCAAAATAATTTTTAAAATAAATTCCATGTTATGTGACAGAATTTTCCTCTCCAACAACAAACAGCAAAGCAAACAACAGCATAGTTGTACTAAGGCAGAGTAGAGAACCTTTCTTTAAGAAAATTCTAGAAAATGACATATGACTGGAACCTTAATTAATGTAGAAACTTATTAAAATGTTAACTAAAAAACTAATACTGTTAAATTGCATAACCCCCTTGGACAGAAACCTGCCTAGATTAAACCTAAGAATTAACATGAACAAACCTGAATTTACTGCCTTTTTGCGTCAGTCTTATGAGTAGGCAGTGGAAGACAAAGGAATAATAAAAAAAATAACCTACACACATTAAGTCAGTCATTTGTGGCAGAAAACCTGCGTTTTTTTAAAACCACATTTTCATTTTCTTGTGTGTAAAATGCATGTGTAGTCAACATAACTCTAGCTATTGTATTAGAACAGAATCTAGACAATTAGAAACAATGCTTTTCCAAACAAACGTGGAATTAGGATTATCATGCCACCACACAAATCTGCAGAAATAGCCATATCTGCATCTTGCCAGTCAATAGATCACCACACACACCAGTCTTAGAATCCCAGAGGCCATAAAACACAAACAGTGCAGAGAGCAGCAAAACTCCTTTATGAGCAGGGAGAGGAGACTCAAACTGCTGACATGCACACAAGCATATCAGCAGTAAGCCTGGAGGGAGGGGGTGGGGGGGGTGGGCAGAGAGAGAGGGGGAGAGGGAGGCGGGAGAGAGGGGGGGGCGAGAGAGCGAGGGAGAAGGAGAGGGGGAGAGAGAGAGAGAGAGAGAGAGAGAGAGAGAGAGAGAGAGAGAGAGAGAGAGAGAGAGCGAGCGAGAGAGAGAGAGAGAGAGAGAGCGAGAGCGAGAGAGAGAGAGAGAGAGAGCGCGAGAGAGAGAGCGCGCGAGAGAGAGAGCCAAGTGAGAAGAATAGGGAGCCCACAAAAGACATGACAGAGTTACAGCGAGTGTACCTGTTTGTTGGGGTGGTACCGGTTGGCTCTGGGGGGTGCTGTAGTGTACTGGTGTAACTGGTCTGTAGTGCTGGTTAGAGTGGGAATACTGACCAGGAGCACAGTAGCATGCTGACATCTGCAACACACGTGCACATTAAGGATCAGGAAAAAAACAAACAAAAAAAAAAGACAAAACAACAACAAAAAAAAAAAAACAAACATGCTACATGATGTTGGAACTACATATGCTTGGGCTGCAATTAGCAGATACTTTCATTTATGAGTCTATCAAACTTGACTGAACTTGATTTTTTTATCCAATATAAGGTTGTTAAATAATGTAATAGTGTAATAAGGGATTAATAATAGGCCAAGACTTCTCACTTTAATAACTAAATAAAGGCATATTTTTAACCCATGTTTTTAATTTGATATTGTACAACAGCATATATTATATTCATTTTTCTTTTTTTATGCTTTTTAAAGAATCCCCAGGTTTTCCTTGTACTTTATTTTCCACCATGAGGTTCACTTACAACAATTGTGTTGGTTTCTGTACCAAAAACAGCCATAATTCATTTTTAAATAATGATTTTCTGTATCCCATAGAATTAAACAGATGTTTTAATGTTTCTGTCTACTGCTTTGAGCCTTTCAAAAGCAGTTCAAGCTGAAACACTTCTTACAAACTTCAGTCTGAATGTTTGCATTTAAATTTCTCACTCATATATGGAATATTGGGCTTAAATGAATATTCAAATTCAATCAATCCAAACCCCCCCCCCCCCCCCCCCAAAAAACAAAAAAAAAACAAAACATCTGCTGATTTTACCAGCTGACTAACGTGATCCAGCTCGCTGTGTCAGTCACATATACCAGGTATTTTTGTAATATTTTTTTAAAAGGAAAGCAGAACATTATTACTGAATTGCCCTAGTGATTAACACTGATATCGCTGCCTCAAATTGGAGCTCTAAACCAGGAATTAAGGCCCTCTTTTGGTCTACTGCCAATCAGCTGTTAAACGGTTTAAAATCTTCATACAGTATTGCCTTCAGCCAAATCATTATTATTCAGATTATTTGTTTTTTTTAACATGATTTTTTTTGGCATGTGTTGTGTTTGTGGTTAATGCAAAACTATCCCTGCTTTGGGGGACAGAGTTCATGTAGATTGACTGACTGGTTTACCTGCTGCACAGGCTGCTGTATGTATCCTTGCTGTTGGATGATGGACTGGTTAACTGGGGTTGGTGGTGGATATGCAGCTCCAGGGACAGACTGGCCTGGCTGGGGCATCATGTAGCCAGAGGGGGGTGGGTTCTGGAGCACCATAGAGGGGGGGAAGAGAGCAGGCTGGGTCTCTGAGACTTCTCCGGAGGCCTGCTGAACCAGACTCATTTGGCTAAACTGGCTCCCCAAACTGTCCTGCTGCAACACAAATACACAACTATCAGCACCAACTTTGATTCCATACAACAATAAACTAATAAATCTATGATCTAATGATCTAATAAACATCATATGACTAGCTGGGTCACCAGCCCAGGCTCTAGAAAGCCACACCCAAAAGGTACAGCTACTTAAGGGTGGGTGACAAAGGGTGGAAAAAAAAACAGCACAATACAAAAACTCAAATATGGCTTGTTTTAATGTCTTTCATTCAAATCAACCTGTTAATAAGCATGAATATACACTGAGATATGTATGTATACATGAGTGCACATATGAGTTGTTTATTTTATGTAGGTTTAAGTATTTTACATGCAGTTTGTTACTGTGTATGATCAAGTTTATATCTCATGTATGATGAGTGTTTATTCTGTACTTTTAAATCAACAGTTTTACAGTGCCTCTTAACATCTGACAAGGAACAACAGATGAAAATTGGCCTTTTTTGGCTAATGCTGGCTCATTTATAATTCTGTTGATATTGTTTATTAATGTCCCTGGTAAATAAATGAATACTGAAAAAACAACATACAACAAACATTTTAGTCGATACACGTTCCATTAAAATATGTTTGAATGTCCTTAAATTAAATATCTCAGTAAAAAACAAGAGCTTTTCATTACATAACCTTGAAAACTACTTTAGGACTTTACAAGACTTCAAGAATCCAAAAGGAACGTGTAGTTTACTCTAATCTGCCTAAGAGAAACTTTTGTTTTTATAAAGCAGTGTATTTTGTTATAGCAACATGTGTGCACAAAAAAAGCTTCATAAAGATGATTTATTACTTTTGTTAACTGAGTTCGAACTGCAAAACACAGTGAACATGAAAATAAACCGAACAGTTACAAATACATCACCAGTGTCCAGCTGTCGAGTTTAAAGAAAAAAAATAATCATTTTAGGCCTTTAATAATTTCAACTTGGAAATATTGCATTAATTTTGACGCCACTAGTACAATCACCCTCAATATCCTCTATAATCCACCTCAATGGGTCATGACACATGCAGTTGTTCTCCTGAATCTTGACAAAATTTACCATAACATGGTGATGCTGTACACCTTCACTGCTACTGACAAAGACCTAGAGTCTGAGTGGCTCTGCAAGCTGTCAGTCACTGAACATTAACAGGCCAACTTCCCTTAAGAGAACCCAATCAAATCAGTCTCAATTAGACCAGACACAGCTATGGTAAAAGGGGACGGCGTCTGAAGCTAAAAGCAGGCCAGCACTATTAGGACTTTAAGTTTACTGGTGCATCAAAGCCTGGGCCGTCTTCCACCATCAACATCTACACTCCGTACTCCAGAGATGCTATTCATAGAAGGCTTTTTACAGCATCTGGTGCTGTATTAATTATTGACAGAGTCTGAGGATGCTACTCATAGAAAGGGTGCTCTATTTGGGAGAAACAGGTCAAAGAAGCAAACGATCTATGCTATGGAGAGAGTAAGAGAGCAAGAGTGAGTGAGTGTTAGAGAGTGAAATCTGGATTGACCCAATTCAGTCATTAACCTCTCAACAGGGAAGCAAAGATTAACACCCAGGAGGCCTTCTGCTAAGGGTAAACTTAACCACTCAATGCTCTGAGCAGGAAAAGCCCAAGTTACACCATAGCAGCCTCAGCATTAGCACAGAGTTTGCTTAAGTAAAGGCACACTTTAGATGTTTCTGTAGAGCTATTACTGTTGGCTAGCATGTCACGTCTCAAGTGGTAAACTCAGCTTGCTCATGTGTTGGAAGCACAACAGCGCCACATTTAAAAATGAGCTGAAAAACTATGACGGCAATGTTTTGGTTTTATTAAAAACATTTTACATACTGTGCCTCTACATCCAATTTAGTGTAAGTAGATCTAAATATGAAAAGCCTATTACTCTCGAACTCTTGGCATCACCAGGACCTCCTGACAGCAAGGAGAAACTAAAGAAAGCTTTGCTACTTAAGTGCTCCGTGTAAACTTCTTCTTAGTGTTTCCATTTAAAACTGAGATGTACTGTTTTGTAATAATAAGTTATATCAATTTAACTTCTGTTTAAAAATTTTGTTTATATTAACTGTCACTAGCACATGCTGACTCAAACGACTCAGGGATTCAACGTTAAAGAATAGTTTCTTTACATTTTCCTGTAATTTGTACTAAATCCATTAAAGACTGATTACAGCCTGTCCCCCTTTAGACTCTTAGGCTTGACTCGATCTGAAGTAGTCATTGTCTTGGACTTGTCTCAGACTTGACGAAGGTGCGGATCTTGACCACAACCCTACTTTATGTTCAGGCATTTTTATAATAATATGATGAGATAATGATGCTCATTTCATCCATCCTGTCTCTGTTTTCATTCTGCTATGTTTTTCTTTAAGATCAGGCATTTTGTAAAGGCATGAACATAATCAGTATTGTAATGAAACACGGAATTGGTCAGTGTACTGACAAAACCCTCAATATACCTAGAAAAGCACATCATGCAATAATGTATTACTATAATAACATACATCAACACATAGTTCGAATAATCCAGAGAGTCATACACAAGGACAAAAAAAATGAGGAGAGACGAAACAAGAAAATTTAAAGAGATGCACAGATAAGAAAAACAACAAGACTACCAAGTGTGTTACTGGAGACAAATGGAGAGCAAAAGATGGTGTGTGAGAGAGATAGATAGACAGGTACCACAGTGTAGTGTTGGTTTAGAGGAACAGGCAGGAGCGGAGGAGGGTAAGAAATCGCTGAGTACTGCACAGACTGACCACAAAGCTGCAGAGAAGAAACAGAGAGAGAGGGGAAAAGAGGAAAAAAGGGAAGGAGAGAGGGATGAAGCAGAGGACAGAGAAGAAAAATGTCTCAATCATGACAACTGGAGAGGAGGAACAAAAGGAAACCACTACATTATAGGAAAGAAGGATGCAACGAGTAAGTGAGGAAATGAGGGACTGCGTAACTGAATAAAGCCTGGGTATCAGCCTGCTGGCAAAACTGTTATAAACAGATAGTGTTCAGTCAGATATTGCCCACACACAAAATGGTTGTAGACTACTGAGACAGTTACCATAAAGAAAGATAAAATATAAACTTACATGATGGAGAGACTGACTACTGGGAAAGAACCTTCATACGACATTCTTAAAGAAATAGGTTGGTCAAAAATTCAATGGAAAACTAATTTACCCCAAATTAAACCCATCAGCCAAGAAACCTGACATGGTTAGAGGCAAGCGTGTTATGATTTAGGCATGTAATTTTCAATGTTAACTGGCTGAGCACTAACTTCCATTACTTATAAATAAAATAAAATAAAAAAAAACAGAAAAAGCATTGAACTTTCTAAGCAACTTGTGACTGTCTGCTGGCAAATAAGACAGTATATTCTGACTGAGAACGAGGTTTCTATAAAGTACAAGAGAAGATCTCTCTCCAGTGTCTATGGAGCCAGCTGGGGAGGACTCCAAATTGGGAGTAATGGCTGGGTCACTAGGTGAAAGCTATAATGAGGACATATTACAGGAGAAACAGCCACTCAGCTATTTGGAGAAGTGAGTCCAGCAGATTGGCTAATACAGACAAGGCTGTCGGGCCCTATAACTCACTTCATAATGACAATGTGGAGAGCAAGCAGAAAATTCAGGCAGAAGCAGCTCTGCTAGACGCTTCAACTCTGGCTAAACACAGTATAAACTTAACACACTGTAATGTAGAAAAAACAAAGGAAATGGAAAAATATTCAATGACACTTAGCATTAAGTGGTAGAAATAACGAATCTAAACAATGAGAAAACTTAGTGAAGAACACAGCAGCAGTGCATAGATTTATGACTCATTAAACATTGTAAATTAGTACTTTAACCAATAAAAACTTGTGATCTTATGATCATTAATAAAGAAGCATAACAAAGGTGGTAAAATAAATGAAACTGTGGCTGTGTACATTAAACAAAACAAAAGAAGTAACTAACCTGTGTCAGAATGTGATTGCCTGGCTGATGCTGTGGTGGAGGGGGAGGAGGTGGCGGTGGAGGCGGGGCCATGGGCTGCTGGCCTCTCCCCTGCTGTGAAGTCATGGTGGGGTTGTAGATCACAGCGCTGCCATCAGGATTCACAAATGGCTGACCTGTCCAAGCGCAAAGAACACTTTCTGGCAAAGTTCTCATTGTCAATTTTCAACCATCTGATCATTTATGATGGTGACTAGTAACTTGCTCCATTTCAAAAAAGTCGGCAATAAAAACTAGACCAGTAGTCAGGAGTACTGCTGGCTTGCTTGCTCTAACACACCCATTTCAACTTTTGAATGGCTTAGCTTAATCAATTAATTAGTTAGATGTATTATAGTTAGGGAAAACACTAAAAAGTGTAGGATTTGGGGGGTTTTAAGACACTGGACCAGATTATAGTACCGGCTATTAAACCATAGTGAAGACTTAAGCACTTGAGAGTAAGTACTGTTAGCAGAGAGCAGTTAGTTAATGAAACAACGGCAAGGAAAGGACAGAAGACGCTCAAAAGACTACTTAAACTTCGACAAGCATAAGTACTTTCCTTGCAAACAACACTATGAAAGACCCTAGCCAGCCCCTCTTCTCCAGGTAGCACTGGGCAGGTGGTACCCACCTGTGTGAGGGTTTAGCAGCACGCTGCCCGGCGGGATGGCCGTGGCCTCCAGAGGAAGGAGGTAGTAGCTCGTGTTAGCACTTGCACTAGTGCTTGAATTGGCGGTGGAGCTCTGAGAGGCCGGGATGGTGGTGCTGGCCCCTATAGGCCCGCCAGGAGGGGGCGCAGCTGAGGCCACAGCCGGGACACGGCAGGGCTGGCTCACTGGCGGGACAGGTAACGACAAGGTGGGACGAGGGAGTGAGCCTGTAGACGAACCTACACTACTAGAAGAGTCGGAACCTGCGACAAGAAGTAACGAAGAAAACAGCGAAAGCAATTTGTATGTGTTCAAAAGAGCACTGAATAGAGGGGTACATGCGTGATGAGCAAATGCACCAATGTGGGATGTCAAAGAAAAAAAAAAAGAAAAGGAATAGAACCATGGGCTTCAGTGATGAACGAATAAATCACAGGCAACAGTGAAAGAATGTTTTTTTTGGCCAGAGTATGGACAGATCACATCCTTCCATGGTCTAGTGATCAGATCACTCTAGGACGCCAGAATGCTAAGAACCAGGGAGGCCAGGGAACCTTCAGAAGAGCACAGAAATCCATAATTTGCAGTATTGGATAACTATTCTACCTTAACACAAGTCTACATAATGCCGTGCAACCAAAGCCTCTGATTCTCATATGTGGTTCTTTTCTTCATAATCCTCTCCTATTATGATGACTCATGTCTTGAAAAAGCGGCTGCAGCTAAAGACAACAGATTTGCTCATTACAACATCTAAGAACAAATCACTTCCTCCACAGCCAGCAAATCTTTAGTGTACACAAGCCACAATACAGAAAGAGACTTCCAGCAGCATTTTAAGTCAAATTTGAACCATTCAGAAAGGTATTATTTTAGAGCACGCAGCCTTGGAATTTTACATCAAAGGAGATATTTTAGAAAATGCTCAAACATTTAACGTTGAGTCACTGTTAACATTCCTACTGCTGTACATACAAAACCTTTTCAGCTGCCTTTTTAATGCTGGCAGGACACAGGGAGAGCGAGAGGTTACTGAGCGGAAGAGGAATCATTAAATATTAAAATATAAATATATATCGGCAGCTCCTCCGGCCCGTAAATGCCAGTGCATTAATAAGCAATGAATGCAGACGGGAGATGTCCATGAATATGGATGCTGCTCTGATTTTAGGGGTATAAAATGAAAATGGGTGAACAGAGGGTGGAGAGGAGGTTTTTTTTTGGGGGGGGGGGGCACAACACACACAGACAGACAATGCATGCAGAGCGTGTAAGTAGGTGTGCTAATGTTAATTAACTAGCCTTTCAGATCAAAAGGCTAAAACATGGATTCTGCAGGTGAGAGAAATGAGAAGCTAAGAAATGATAACTAAATGTGAAACATACAGTACATATCAGTAGCCATGTTTCCATACAAAGGATTATTTATAAAAAATATTTGAATGTTGTGTAGGCTATGGAAACTGAAATTGTCATATTTGTTCAATGTAAACAAAACTCTTTTGTTCCACAAGTTGTTTTTCGATGCTTGAAATGTTGTGAAAATCATCTATTCCCTCTGGGAAAAACAACGCATTTACACCAAAAGTTAAATGTCATGTGACCAATTTCTCCACACATTCCTCCAATGAACGCAAACAGCATGGTAGAGAGGTCTAGTTAAAGTGAAGAGAAGACGAGAGCGTTTTTAAAAGGAATGCTGCCACTTTTCAGCTCTTACAGAGAGAGATGTCCAGAAAAGCCAACAGCCTTTCTAAATGGAAAGTGCTCAAACAGCTCTTCTAGCAGAGAAACGTGATTCGTCATGTAATGGTTCAGATGGAGAAGTACATGAAGTAAACATCAGTGTGTGAAGCATTTTATTGCTAAAAGTCAGTTTGATGGAAACAAGCTGCTGGGCAGCAACAAATTGTAAACACCACTTTGTGCATTTTTATTGTATCGCTTGCAATTTGCACAGAAAGTCAATGAAAATGTGTGACGCTGGTGGATGTACCATGAAGATTTAAAATAAGCAACTTTCTCTACTAGGACTGGGCGGTATTGATTAAATTCAGTATCATATTGTCCAAGTATATAATGCTATCACAGTATTTGATGATACAGTGAAGGGACTGCGGTTCAGTTTTGGTCCATTCCTCTTGGCGAAGTCATCGTCAATTCCCCGAAGTTACGAGGGTCCCTGTATTTGAATGTATTTGAAATTTCAAAATCTCCCATAAATTTTGTCAGTAGATTGGCTAGGCCAAGCAAGCCCCATCACCTTCTCTTTTTAGAGCCCAGTCTTGAGTTTTGGCTGTATGTTTGGGGTTGTTTTCTTATGGAAACATGCATCTTCTCACCAGATTCAGTTTCTAGGCTAATGACATTTAACTCTCTTAACATGTCCTGGTATATCAATCCATTCCTCTTTTCTCTGATGATGTGGAATGCTCCACTATGGTCTACAGAGAAGACACTCTGTCATACAATGCACCCACTTCCACTGTGAGGGTGGTATTCTTGGGATGTGCAATACGTCGTTCTTCTTCTTTTTCATCTGTTCAGAGTACACCGTTTCAAAAGAATTCTGATTTTTCTAAACACTTGTGTGGAAATTTTAGATGCGTCTCTCTGCTTTTTTTAGCAGAGGAGTTTTGGATGTAAGCATGGTGATGACTGCGGTGCAGTTCATTGCTTGTACTTGTGTTACTGTTGAACCTGCTACTTTCAGGCCAACTCTGAGTCTCTCTTACCTTCCTGTTTATTAGGGTGAAATCATGTTGTGATTTGTCTAAACATCCCTTATCCAGGAATGATTAGTTCCATATTAACAAATCTGTTGCACAGACAGGGACGCTTAAGGTCTTTTCTAGGGCTCTGTAGTTTTTTACATTTGAGTGTTGTTTAATACGACTGTCGAACTTTCAAAGACTCTTTCACATTCAAGTACTTCAAATAGGAAATCTTCTAAACCAACAGTAATGTATTTTATAATGACACCAACTGCAATTTGCTTATTGTGATGCCACTGTTTATTGCTTATTTTGATTCTGCTAAAATAAATCTAAGACGATATTGAGAAAGCAAACAAAGTACAGAAAGTAAACTCATATTTAGATCTAGAATTTAAAGTGTACTTGGCAACAGGGACACCACTACTATATACTATATGGACATTACAATGGTGAATAGCTAATGAATCAATAATTTAAAATATCATCAAAACAATCAATATCATAAATGTTTCAGTATCACAGTGTATCAATTTAGACCAGGGTTTCTCAACCTGTTCTTAGGGGGAGGCAGTAGATCACACTGGGCGTGGTCACGGACATCCCTGAGGATGCCTTCACCTACCTTGTCTGGTAAGGACCTATCATACCTTTTCTTTAGTTTGCTTCATTGTGACACATGTGAACACTGCACCCATATTCGTATCCGCAACATATGGCTGAATTGTTGACAGGGGGGTGGTCGGCTTCCAAACAAACCCTAGCTCAGTTCACTGCAGCTGAAAACGTTCCACGATAAAATAGGGGAATTCATTAATGAGCTTGCTTTTCTTCTCTTCTAGCAGCACCTTTGGCGCCATACAGACAGTATAATCTGTCTGTTTTAACTTCTGTCTCTTTACAGACACTCATTTGCTCTCACGTCACTCCTGCAGCAACAGCTGCAGCTGTTAAAATGACAGATGAGCCTTAAAATAATAGCAAAGATCCACGTTTGATTTTGGCTCACTGATCGCGAGCAACAGTGGCCCGAGTGGTTAAACTCAAATTGATAAGCCAATAAAGAAGCAGATATCAAATAAGGTTTATTATAACGGTTGATTGTGACTATGTTAATCCAAAAACCAGCCAAGTGGTGTGGGGCTTGGCTACTGAAAATGAATCAATAAAACCAACACAAAACTAAAGAGACATCCTGAGACCGAACGATTAAATCTTGTGGAAAAGCAAGTGGAACATTTCCAGTGAAAAACACAATGGACTGCCACTCCAAATCACAGTCCACCTTCTACATTGTACATTTCTGTTCCTTCACCCTTTTCATAACATCCACGCAGTTGTGTGCTTTTTTTCCCCACATTATGGGTTTTAACATAACTGTTATTTTGCTATCTGTGATTGAACTGGTCTGATCTTTTTTAAGCCCTAATTTTCAGGTTTTTAGTCTCAGCACTTAAAAAAACAAAAGAAAGTAGCATTTTAAAAAGTTGATTTTAGTTTTCCTGTGGGCCGCTATGCTTTGCATGCATGAGCAGGTGATCCTTGGCTGGAAAAGGTTGAGAAGGCCTGGTTTAGACGATATCTCGCCCAGTCCTTGTTATAGGCAGCCTCCAGGTGCTTCCAGTGTATATGACATTTGTTCCAAAGGGTGTGATATTGCTCACATTGCTGTCGGTGATGTGTGTCCGTGAGCCGTCCATTTTAGACAGCCTATTAGTGCTGTTGCTGCTGCCAGAGCAGTGTGTCTGTTATAACGCATGCTTTTGAGATCCTGCTGGTGATGGCGTGCGCGCTCTTCTACTCACTATACAGAGCCTGCTGCTGTTGTTGCTGCTAGTTGTGCTATTGTACTTGTTTCAGACAGCATGCTGGCATTCTTGCTCATAATGGAGATTGTGCTTTTGTGTGTTTTGTAATTCTGAACACCCTGTGGGTGACCCTGTGAGTGGTCTTCCGCCTGTGTATGTACAGTCCTTTGCAAAAGCCCGATGCCACCAATAATAATTACAGATTTGACTAGAAATTAAGTATAATTTATTTTCCATTTTTCAGCACCAGGGAAACAAAAAAACATTTAACAGAACGCCGCATAAAAACCTCTCTTTTTCAGTATCCAGCCTTTAGCTTTTTATTATAGCTTTCATTCTTTTGGGAAGATTTCAGTTTTTCAAAGGAATATGAAGGTATATTTTTCCACATCTCTAAAGTTCAGATTTTGGTTGCGTTTTCTGCTTCTTTCAATCCAAGCACTCCCTAACAGACGGATTGACATTGAGGTCT
This sequence comes from Pygocentrus nattereri, assembly GCF_015220715.1. Lineage (NCBI taxonomy): Eukaryota > Metazoa > Chordata > Actinopteri > Characiformes > Serrasalmidae > Pygocentrus > Pygocentrus nattereri. The sequence goes on from NC_051235.1 coordinate 8,592,916, forward strand.
GGACTCCAGCAGCTTCTTCATTTCATTTGCAAATTTTCTTCTTTTGTGTCTATTTCCTTTCTTGACGGCTACAAAACTCAACGCTAGGAGTCTGAAATGTTAAATTCTCACAGTGGAGAAATGGACAAACACCTGTGGATGTTTTCAGATATGAAGCAAGAGTAGAGCTTGATTTTCTCCTCCTCTTAAAAATACCTGAAAATGTAATTACTTGACTAGAAATTAAATAAATGACAGGCAGTCTCTGGCTTTTGCATAGTACTGTATGCATGTCTGTCATGCCACAGAGTTTTTAAAAAGCCTAATGCTGCTTTTGTTGCAGCTATAAATGCACCAGAATTTTTCAATATTCAAATAGCCAGCAAAAAAAAAACCCCACAGAACAGTAATCCTACATTAAAATGATCTTGTCTGAGTTTTAGAATTACAGTACCTGTTTTAGACAGTCTGCTGGTGCTCTTGCTGCTGGCTGAGCTGTCTCCGCGGATGAGCAGGCTGATGCCGCTGAAGCTACTGGCTTTGGTGATGGCGGGCTTCAGGTTCCGGTGGGAGCTGTCTGAGTCTGTGCTGCTCCACGGCCGAGGCTCGCAGCTTTTCGGCTCATTCTCAGAGCTGCTCTGACGACTATTCCCCAAACGGCCATCTCTCAACCTGCGCACACGCAAGAGAATTCCTGTTCACTTAAAAATACACACCTATCTTTCTCACACAGACAAACCAGGGCCCTTAGTCATGTGGGATTACACAATTATAAACCTGAAAGAAAGCATTAATGTATTACCTGAAGATTTGCCGCCTCTGCTGAGTGCTAATGCAGCTTACATCCTCCTGAATTCTGTGGGGGCAGATTTTACCAAAAATAAATAAATAAACAAACAATCTAAGAAGGGATTTCCAAAGTCACACTAAAGACAGGTGTATATACAAAAGATAAAAATAAATTACCTTTTATCAAACTGAAAATGATCTTGTCCCTGTGGAATTAAATATATGAACATTTAAATAAAACACCAAAAAGGTCATTACAGTCTGTTTATGAAACGATTACATAATGATTCAGAAAGACGCTTCAATAAGCTAATACATGCATTTCTGAGAACAGAATTACTTCTTACATTGATGTGAACTAGTTTTGGAATTTCTTTATATAACAAATTAGTGTAGAGTCATGCACAAAAGACCCCTGGCCAGATGCTTTGTTCATTTTCTAAGTAAAAAATAATGCTCTACAACGAACCCACTTAAATATGACATTTTTCTGCAAATTTATGTTCACAATATCCAATTATCTCCTAAAATTAACATACTAGAAAACAATAAAAAATAGCCTGTGCAAAAGTTATGGTATATTTTATTCAGATAATAATAACTGTGCACTAACAAGTGCATTTCTCTGCAGAGGATCTGTACTTTAACAAGCAATTTGACCAAGGGCACCCAAACTTGTAACAGGTCTACAGATTATAGTGATGAAAGGCCAGAACACAGCATGGTCTGTTTCCCCTGCTCCAGCTAAACTCATCAAAGGCTCATTGAGCATCTGATGAACGCAATATTGATGGTTATTTCGAGAAAATGACGAGACTCACGTCTTGAGCAAAGATTCGCTCCCTCGCTCTTTGGTACTCTTCTTCTCTCTCCTCAATAGACTTACTCCTCCTGTCGTCCTTCAGACGCATCCGAAGCTACCGAAATAAACCAATCAATAAATAAATAAATAAATACATAAATAGACAAAAAAAAACAGTTCAGTGCAATCATCTTCCCCAGCACGAGGACAAATGAGCTACTGCCACATACATGCACACAAGTTATTTTGCAGAAGTGTTTTTAACCCTTAAATGGAAATTCTACCAGTTTTGCTACATTTCTGCATAATACCAAGGTTAAGATAGAAACAAAGTCATTCAGAGTTTTGTGTGAAATGCTTTGTTTAAGAGAAATGTACTGAACCAGGACTGCTCACAGTGATGGTGACAGGAACTACACGTCCGAAGTTTTTATTGCCTCTGAAAGTTTTGTAAGATAGTAAAATGTTTGAGTACAGAGTCTGATGCCTGAAACATTGTTTTTCTGTAGTTCTGAGATTAAAGTCTGAGAGGAATATGAAGAGCATTATAAGGCAAAACAGTCAGTAATTTTCTCACTTTTTCTCAACACCACTTCACATCAAACTGTATTATACCTTTATCGATCTCAATCACTAAATTATGCAGAATATTTAAATGGGTGGAACACTAAGGAACTCTGAATCATATAATTATACATTGTTATAACATTTTAGCTAAAAAAAAATACAAGTTTAAATAGCACAAAAAAACAAGTTTAACCTTGTTGGTTTAGTTATTAGTAAAATGTTCAAGACAAGAAAACTGAGGAATACTAAGGTGAGGCCAAACTTAGAAAATGGACCAAAAAGAGGTCACAAGTCATCGTTGACCAAAGGTACGCATTTAACACTGGACAAGGATAACTGTGGTGCTTACCCTGCCATCCTCCTGGTCTAGACTGAGGTTGTCTCTCTTCAAGATGTAACGCTTCTGGAAATCATCCGTCTTATCGCCTTTAATGTGCTCTGAAAACTTCTGATCCGGTCTGCAAAGAAGAGATCTGAATTCAGTGTCTGACAGCTTCACAATAAAGCCTTCAAACTGCCTCACCAACAATCCTGCGGAAACTGCCAGGCACTGTAGAGCCATTATGTAGCGCAATGGACCAATTTGTTACTGTGGCTACTTTATAGGTAATAGTTGCTTTTATATGACCAGTCATGCGGTTAAAGGACCCAGTCTGGAGCTAAATTACACTGTCATAGTTCAGTGAAAATTTTAATATTTTTTCTGGGCACCTTTGTGTAATCCATTACCGGAGAACAGTCCGTCTTTAATGCATATTTGTTTCGCAGACAATACGAAAGCTCAACTCCATCAAAAGCACCACTGCAGCGCAGCTGCTTTTAAAACTGCACTTCACAACCCATGCTGTACATAAGCCACTGAACACTAGACAAGGCTTGTAGTCTAGACGCTGAAGGCATAAATGTCAGTAGTTCCAGAGTATTAAGAGCCAGGCGACCGATGCAAAGTCTGCTAATAAATGCCTTTCTAGCTAAAAAGGTCATTAGTCAGCACTCACATCCTCGTATTGATGGTTTTATTGATGATGACCGATTTGCCGGTCGGGTCGACGTTGTGGTCCAGGCCAAAGTAGGCTGCCACCCTGTGCAGCAGCATCCTTTGATATGATGTCATAGGGGGGAACTTCCTCTTCTGAGACCTGAGAGGAAAAAAGCAAACTTGTATTTAACAACCCAGTATTTTAACTACACTGATTGCAATTAGAGCTGCAATGTATTTGTTGTTAAATACGCCAATAATTATTTATAATTATTTATAATTAGCCCTCTAAATTAATTTTCTTCTGATCATTTTTGCTTGGTCAGAACAATCTCAGATGTTCAAGTATTCTAATAAAATAACGACCATAATAATGCACGTCCATCTTGGTCATATTCATCAACTGAAATATGAAGTAATACTATGATAGACATGTCATGAATTACATATTAAGCAGCCTTAAAGGGGAATTCCATTGGTCCTATAATTTTCACATAATTAAACTGCTAACAAAACCAATCAGAGTTGAGATGAAATGGGCTTTTCCAGATAAAGTTACTGAGTCAAAATTGTTCATAGTGCTGACATAAACCAGACGTCTGAAGAGATTAATGCCTCTAAAAGCTAACACCCCAGAAAGCCATTACATATGCTGCCTGATGCCTGTTGTACAGTGGTTCTGCTTTAAGGTTTTGGCTTAATAAGTACTTTTTTTTAAAATACATTCATACTGGCAAAATAGCAATTACTTTTTATTATTCTCAATATTATACAGCCATATGGAAAAGTTTGAGCACCCATACTCAACACATCCTATACAAAGATCTCACTTCTGCACATTTTAATGCACAGATACTCGAACAGAGCAAGTTGTAAAACAAAAAACAAAAAAACTAGGGTACATTTTTTCCCCTCAATGTACTAAACTGAGCAAGTAAATAGAAACTGTGCACTAATATTTGCTGAAAATGCCATAGTTAAGTTTGTTCCCTGTATCTTCACTTTTTGACCAGAGTGCTCCAACTTTTGCATACGACTGTATGCTCAGAAGACTCAGAAGACACAGCGTAATTGGTTGTTTTGGACAGTAAATAAAGCTAAAGCTGTTTGTGTTGCAAACATCATGATCCCTGGCTGCCATCACCACCACTGCAAATAAATCAGAGGCAGCACATTTCCCTTCTTTGTAGTTCTACAATTACAGACTGTAGCCCATCTGTTTCTCTATATACTTTATTGCTCTCTTTCACTCTGATCTTCAATCATCAGGTACCCCACAGGACTAACACAGAGCAGGTAATATTTTGGCTTTGGATCATTCTCAGCACATGAAAGCAACTGAATGACTAAACTGTGCAGTGTTGCGTCCTTCCTGTCCAGATTTGCATACAGCAGCTGTCTGGAAAATTCCCAACTTTCACTGCCGGACTTACTCATTGTTGCTGATGAAGTCCAGAATGTCCTGCTCCAGTTTCAGCAGCATCATTCTGTCCCTGTAACGGCAACAGCTATTAGCATTCATCGAAGAAACGCAAGTAATGACAATCCAATACATTGAGCTTGGCTGTGCAAACAAGAACGCCTCCAGCACATGCAACTAATCTACATTTACCCACAAAACGGAAAAGCAAATGTAAAACAAGGCTCTCCGCTGAATAATCACAGAAAAACTAGCTCTGTAAGATCTTTACATAATTTCACACTCAACAGAATGTGGCAGAGCAAGGCGATGAGGATTCTAAAGCAAGAAAGCATCTCAAAACCACTTTTCAAGAGAGGAAAAAAAAAAACTTGAAACAATCGAAAAGGAATGTTTTTCCCCTGTTTGCAGCTTGAGGCATAAACCTTCCTCAAGAAAAAGCAAAAGTTGGCTTTGTTGAGTCAACATAAGTAGAAAGGAAAGTTTGTGAACAAACTTTAGCTTTATTTTTCAGGAGAAAAGCAACATTTGATGCATCATTCCCCAGAGGCATGCCCACATTGCCCAGAGGGCATGAAGAAGGGGGGTGGGGGGTAACATCAAATATATGAAATGTGAGAGGAGAGGTGGGCGATATATCAAGGAAAATCACAATAAGCATTCTCTTACAATAAGCACCAGAAATCTAGCAATGCCACATTGATTTAAAAAGGCAGAGATGAATACAATGACATTTTATTCATTTAACATTCGCAAACAACTATCTGACAAGGAAAAACAGTGGAAAATAACGCGGTGACTACAGACTGGTTGTTATTTACAGACTAAATTAGGAATACAGATGTGAGAAAAGTGGACCGATGCCAATATGCAACATTTCTCATGTCATCTGTTGATACTGATGCAAACACATTTGGAAAATGTAGAAACTGGGGCTACATCTGTCTGGATTCGCATTATTTGTATAACAATACCCAACACGGAGTGCCATACCGTGAGATACTGGCACTTGTGTATCGCTGTGGTAAGGAGGACGAAGACAGTTAGGGTCAGGTTCATCTGCTTTGTTATTTTTTGAGCAGATATATCTCTGACCATGTGGAGCGAACTGACATGTAGCCTGTTCAATAGCTTAATCATTCAGAATTAAAACAAAACCAATAGATTTGGTGAACTTGATAAAGTTGATAAAACATTTATTTCTGTAGGGTTGCAAATGCATTTAAATGAATGACGTGCAGTCATTTTAACACAGCAGTAGCCCAAACATTCTATTCTTTGGGAATATATTAAATGTGTGAAATATCGGTTGGAAAAAGCATTTAAATCTAAACATCTGTCTGAGTTTGATCACTTCAGTTTAAAGCAATATCGGCAGATTTCAATTTGATACTGACAATATTGTCCCCATTTTAAATCTGACTTCAGGAGATGACACGGCCTATTGCCCCTGGCTACATTTCATAGTTTGACCACTGACAAAGGCCCAAGTTGAGACTTCCCATGGAGTTTTTTTTTCCTTTTATTAAACCACGAAACCCGTTGAATTTCCCACATTCACTAACATCCATAAATAACAAAACCATTACTTTCCACAAAATCCATAAACTGCCTGGTCAGAACTAATTATATCAACAAACTTATTACATCGAATCAGATCACATCAAATCAAAATTTGACAAATGTAACCACAACAGTAGGTGACATGACAGCAAGGTGTTCCCTAATGTGAAGCTTTAATCCATCCATAGCCTATTCTTCTTTTAAATAAGAGTGCTGCTCTCTAAACATGTTGGAGCACCACGTTAGAAATTAAACCATTTTTGTTCTCATAAGCCCTATGATATGAATGAATGAATGAATTAATTAATTTACTCCTTTCTTTTATTTACATTTACTTGCGTCAACCCAACAAACCCAACTGACATTTTGTTGGTTTCAGCATATTATGACCGTGAAATATAACAAGTGCAGAAAATTACAGCAGTCAGCTTGAATAACTGCGATCATCTCAAATAAGGACATTAGCTGATTATGTAGTAATTGTGACGGACATACTCAGAAAAGAGAATTATACTGTAATTCATCAAGATCATATATCATCACATCGCCCACCTCTAACAGAGAGTATGAAAGCATGATGAACATACCGGGGGTTATTCTTCAGTGTGTTGACTAGAAATTCATGGAGATCTATGCCTGTGGAGTCCGTGTATTCCTGACTGGGGTCTGAGCGAGAAAAATGAAATAAATAAACAGAGAGAAAGAAATTTCACATACTGCACACATTCTGCTGCCTCCATCTGGCATGTGCGAAAACACCTCATCTGCCAACGAGTCACTGTGACTGACACACATACACACTTCTGCTGCTTGCACTTTGTCTAAGTATTGACTAATTTACTTTTGTATCATTTTAACTGGTGTAATACGCAAAAGTCTTAAACATTCTCTAAAACTAGATCACAATCACATACATAGGCATATTCATCTTGCTTCATAAACACACAGGTATCATATACACACACACACACACACACACACACAAACCAGCTCAGTCACACACGTGTGCACACCTCTTGACAGCGATTTCCTTGGCAGTCTGTCGGCACTCTCCGTCTTGTCCGTGATTTTCTCGCTCTGGTCCTCATCCCTACTGGCTGGTTCCTCTTTCTCTAAAGCCTGGCTGAGCTGCAAGTGGATTTTATCCTGCATAAACAGAGGGAAATATGCATTAAAAAAAAAAGACAAACATTCTATGTATTTTAATTAAAATAAACATCTAGGGCTTTCAAACAACACTTTGGCAACAAGATAACAGACTATACATATGTATGTTGCACATTTTCAATTAAAACCGAGCAATGTTAGTTGATTACAAGAGGGGGGGGAAAAAATCACGACATTGCTCGATGAAAGGAGAAAAGCCAAATTAGCTGCTTTTTCCACTTTAATCGCTCCCGCTTTAGCAGACTAATTAAAAACATTATGGGGCGTTACATGCTTTGCTGCATAAACAGCATTTAAATGCATTTAAACGGAGGTCCTAGAGCTCTGACACTTGAAAGCTGCAGCATTTTAAACTGCGCACATGGAAAAATGCTTTATATAATACACCTGCTGGTGCAAACATTTAGAGCTAGTTTCCCTAAATGAAACTGATAAATATTAGCAGGGTTTCTCCAGTAAAATATAAATTTTAATCCAATGACAGCTTTAACACAGGAAAACTGCATGATCTAAATGTCTTAATACGGTATGTTTATTTCCTTCAAATGACTAGCAATCTCTAAATCAAAGCTCAAAACAGCCACATGAATAGATACAAAAGATTAAGCAGAGGAATCTAATTAGCCTGCTGGGTGTCAAAGTGGATACACAGTTTTGAGAGAAAACTACTGTAAATTTCACTAATTTTTCCAGAGTTACACAGCTCAAAATGCCCGGCAGTATTTGCAGAGATCCAATGAATGACACAAAAGACTAAGAGTAGAGGCGCATTTTTAACACCATCTAAAGATACAGCATATAATGTACTATGCATCATCAAGGATTAGTTGTATATTTAAACAGCTAGTCTTACTATGATTCAAATAATTGCGATTAATGACATTTTGGACAGTTAATCGCGATGAATTGCAGCTGTATTGCTCAAATTGAAATCTAAAGAATGCTTTTCTACTAGCAATGCATTTTTGTTCCAGCTTGAACAGTGGACAAAATATGCATAAATAAAATGTATTTATTACCTTCAAAATGCTTGTATTTGCTCCTTCTTTCAAAAACACAATCTGATTTCTTATTTAAGTGCATCAAATTTTGTCCTGAATGTCCTACCACTTCATTACGCATGAATACAAATGTACAGATTTTGTTTTAATGATGTGTACGACCAGAAATAAAAAAACATGCGCTACTGTATTTACAGGGCATGATGGACAATTTGCCTACATAGCTCATTACACAGGTCACAAAAGAAATACTAATTAATCTGCCAAATAAACTTGCATGGCTGTCAGGTCTCAGTTTAGGTAAGAAAAGCTAGGTTGGTTTTTAAACGCTCAGTAAAATAAATTGTTTCACCACACGTAGCACAGCGTCACAGAAACAGAGGTCAGTTATGTATTTGCAGTGCAATGCCTTAAGTTGTCAGACAATATGATCCGTCAAATGACAGCCAAGCGTGTTGATTTTGTGTGCTTTATTTAAACACCTGCTGTACAAAATCAACCAGAAGCTAAATGGACCTGTCATACTACGGAAAACTCCCCAAAAAGAGCATCTAATTACTGAGAACTTAAAACTAAGGCAAAACTGTAAACAGTTTGTAGATGTGTTGTAATACTTGGTTCTTTTCTGTGAGCCAGATCGACTAGTTTCGATCACCAATAAGAACCAACACTTTTGGCATCCAAACAAACGATGGAACGAAAATGGTAGCTCCTAACATGGCTCAGGTAATCCTTGAGGATAGAGGTCCAGTCAAAGAACATTTCCTCAAGCAAAGGCCCAGAACATCATGTCTAACTTGCATGATGACTCCGTGTCATACACTGTTTACTGAAGTAGATATAACTACTAAGTAGTAGTATATATCAACATTTTATGCAGTCAAGAACTGAATGTCGAATCAAATAAAGTACATTTCAGTAATATTTCAACAATATTTGTCAGTTTTCACTCAATTTCTTCTCCAGCTGCTGTGTCTTGACTCGTTCCTCCCCATCCCTGTGCGCCACTCACTGGAGTCTCAGTGCTCAATGTATCACACAAATTTGATTGGCAGAGAAGCGTCACGTGTGATTTTTACGCATGCGATTGGTCTGCGAGCTTCCCGGCCGCTAAAGCCGTACCATAAATGCTAGAAAATTTATGCAGATTAAAAAAGGGCCATCTTGTTGAAATGAAATAATTCTCCTTAGTTTATCGGTTATAGGCACAGGCTCGCATAGGACGGCGTCTGGGAGCGGACTCTATTAGTCATCTCAGCTTTAGGGCTTGGACAATGCTGGAAAAATCTATTTAATCATCCTCTCTGACTGACAGAAGGAACAAAGAAATAAGAGGGAATATAAAAGCTCCTATTAAGTTTATAGATCTTCTGTTTATTTAAAATCAGCAGCAGATTCTATTTCAGCAGCATACAGTGCACACAGCTGGGCTTCAGCATGGACTAGTCAGGGTGATTTGAAGGGTTAAACTAGGACTATGCATTAATGAACTTAAACAATTAGTGGTGTTAATGAGTGACTTTGACAGCCCTATGAGTAACACAAAAGTGATAATTTGATCATTTCAAACTTAATTATGAATTACAGGACATTTATCTCCACCATCCCTGTAGTGCTTGTCCTAATTTTCTGCTATGGACTTCGTTTCACCCCAGGAGGGAAGAATTAAGTTCAGAACATTCCCAAAGGAGATGGGGGTGGGGAGGGGGTTATGTAAATTGCCCATTAAAGGGGCTCACTGAGTGTCATTTTTGAGCTCTATTACATTCTATTGAAACAAGAAGCTTGCGCAGTATTTGCTTTAGCTAATAACATTCAAGAATCAGCAGATCCTGGCAACATGTAAATATACTTAATAGTAAGTAGCTAGACAATCCTTTGTAACAAATTCCTCCTTTGGGAAAAGAAAATGGCAAACAGAGCTTAAAACAGATCAGTGGATCATGGATTTGCCTGAGCTAGCTACTACCATTCAATAGCTAGCAGTATTATTATTATTATTATTATTATTATTATTATTATTATTAATAATAATAATAATAATAATAATAATAAAAGGACTTTTGCTTGTGCGCATTTCGTTCAATGCAAAATTACTAAAAACCCCTAAGTAGTGTCAATTACAGAAGCATATAGGTGCCCATTAAACACAAAAGCTCTGAATAAAAACGGCCGACTACAAGCAAAGATCTTCTGCTTTTTTCCTGAGATATTTACATTAAACTGACTCCTACTGCTCTACAACTGCTGCCTCCTCCCTCCCCTCACTTTGTCTCAAGGACATGATGTGCTGTATCAGTAATTGCCCTGCCCTACATTGCTTTAAAGAAAAAAGAAGAGAAAAAGAGAGGGCAACCCCCCCCCCCCCCCCCCCCCCCCCACCCCCAAAAAAAAAAAAAAACGCTCGACTCTCTATCAATCAATTCCTCCCCTTTTCTCTCCTGAGCTCTGCAGAAATGATTCAGAAATGAAGACAGCAGAGAGGAAAGGGGGAGGGGGAGGCTGAAAGAAGGAAAAGGTAGTGAAAGAGTGAGAGAGACCGAAATAAATGAGACGGACTGAGAGAGGGCTATGAATAGAGACCCTCTTTCTCAGGGGAGGAAATCTCATTCACTCCTTCAAGGACAGAAAACTGATTAAGGACGTCTGTTCGTCTTTCGGCTGCCAAATAAAGGCCCACCGTGGTGTCCCGTTCAAAACGTCTTATAACTCAAAACGCAGCTTCATCCGAAATATATTATAAAGTCCTGTTTAATCTCAAACAAATGTTCTTTCAAACAATTAATAACCATGTTCTCCAACACAGATTAAACACAACCTTAAACTTGCTTGTTTTAAGGTGAATTTCACAATAATGAACTGATCTATGCTCATGTGCCATTATTCACTATAATACATGTATGTATTCAATGATCACAATCACAAGTGTACAGTTAATTACAATTAATCGCATTTGTCTTAACTATATATATTTTACCCTAGAGTGAGTGCAATTAAACAACTTTGTTGCGATAAAACTAACATGCTGCTGGTCTTCTCAGAACAATGGACCAGCCACCCCAGAGTCAAGATCTCAACAATAGTGAAGGTGTTTGGGATTATTTGGATGGTGAGAAGCAGAAAATGCAACCAACTTCTAAAAGTGAACTTTAGAGATTTCTTTACAAACTGAAAACAAGCTTCCTGAAAAGAGCTAAATACTTTAAATACATTAAATACTGAAACATATTATTATTATTATTATTATTATTAGATTGAGATGTTTTCTGCATTTTTCTGATGCTATCAAAATAAACATCCTATAGCATTTTAATTGGTATCCTGCCTGGAAATGAAATAAATGAAGAGTGGTCTCAGTACTGTATCTGTAGTGTCATAACAACTCAACTCAGTAAGAAAAGCATCTGTTTTCATATTCTACAAAAAGAGAAAAGCCTTTCAAACAGCATTTTTAACAGCCACTCATTCTGAACTCTAAGCAGGATGACAAAATGCCCAGTTTGTTATATTTACCAAGTATTCGACTGTCAAATTCACAGCTGAATCAGAGGCGACAACGGTGCTAATTTGGCAATTTTGCCAAATATTGCTTTACTTTTAATGGCTCATATAAGCAGTGGGTGTGCGGTCTACCTGAGGGGGGCTAGGGGTCTCTGAGCTGCAGAATAACTTAATAAATAGGGCAGAAATGGGGTTTGAGTGAAAGTGGCCAATTATATCAATCCGCAGAGCTCCGCTGCTGACACAGGAAAATTACATTTTATAGAGATGATGGATGCGAGTAATACTGCACTTGGGACAAACCGACTCCCTACACATATCTATTAAAAAAAACAACACCACACAGCACCACCACCACACACACATCTTTTCAACACACGCACACACAAAAAGACACACTCTTCAGTCAAACACACGCACATCTACCACACATGGTGCTGAATTACGGGGTGCACTGCTGATGCTGTAGAAGTGCGAATCTGGAGGGTTACAGCTGTGCTGGTGTGAGGCTTTTGACGCAAGTGCGGTAAATCTGGGCTGACTGTGTGTGTGAGCCTATCACACACACACACACACACACACACACAGTGCGTTTACCTGGTGTTGCTGCGGCGGCTCTGCGATCGTGGGCGGAGACGACTCTTCACACACCGCCAAGCTCCGGACTAATTTTACTTTCGTGTTCGACTGGAGGAGAGTAACCATGGTTACTAATAAAGACAAGTCGAGCGCAGGAAGTCCAGCTAGGTGTGCCATCAGAGGAAAGATGCAAGGCATCTCCACACATTCACCTCGCATGCGCATAGAGCAAAACTCAGGAGAAGGATTTTTGAGGTATGATGTGGGATGATCTCCAATTCATTCACGTCAGATGTACCAAAACAGTAGCAGTCATGCCTGAACTAAGGCCCGACCGATAGATTGGAGGGTTGATAAAACTGGGTTCCTGGGTTTAGCGGAACTGATTAAAAAAAGCCGCCAATAAAGCGGTTATCCTTGCAAGAATGAGTGAGTCATTGAATTTAAAAATTCTAGCTGAAATCCAAATTCAAGACATATTGGGCAAAAAAAAAAAAAGCTGACAATATTCTATGTAAACAGTTTTATTTAAAGTGTAGTAATTTATTAAGTTACAGTATTTAATTACTTATATATATAACTGTCAGTCATCAATTTGATCATAATTTCGAAATTGAGCTTTAGGCGAAGTCACTAAGCCTGCAGGGACATTCCTTTCTGTGTCTATCATTTTCTAGTATTCTGCAAATGGGGTACGATTTCATGCTTTAAAAGTTGAACTCCACATGAACAGAGATCACAAACTGCTTGTCTAATGTCCCTTGCAGAAATGGGGACAAACCAACATTTTCACTGCTGATCTGCCACTCCTCACCCTGCTTAAATACGCTGGGCTGCCAGAGAGTGAAGGGAACAAACAGCGTTTTGTATCTTTCTTACTGTCATTACAATTAAAATTATTTTTAAAGCCTTCAATTTTCACACTTTATTGTAAACTATTTCGCCTTTAGTTTTTTTTCCCCCGAAAATTTGTCAGTCACTTTCCTACTATAAAAATTTTCGGTGTTGAAAATTTTAGTGTTATTAGGGATGCACTGATGACCACACACCACTAAGCTGAAAAAATAGCTATAAAATAATTCCTGAGGGTTGTAAATGGTTTTAAGCTCTTATGCCACCAAGAGCCTGTAAACAGTAATCCAAGGCTCACAGTTATTATAGCAATACAGGCTGGGCTGAACTGGTACACTTCAACACAAAACACCATCATGGATTTAATTAAGAATATAAACGATTGACCATTTAACTGTTAACTGACAAAGACAACTTGTCCAGTGCTATTTCATTTCAATACACAACCATTCCTATTTGAATAGGAGGGTTGATTTAATGAGGTTGCATGAGATAACCTTACAAAAAAATGAGCTCCACCACTTGGTTAAAAATTTAAGTAAAACTAGTGCTATTCGGGACCACCTTTTAAGAGAACAACTGCACATGTACCGTATCAAAAGCAAACATTCGCAAGTGATAAAACAGACAACTACGTAGGTTTTCATTACAAACAAGCTAGATGTGTTGAAATGAAAACTTGCAAACACACCAATCCTTTGTGGACAAGATTGGACACCCCTTATGTACACTGAGCCAAAACTAACCTCGACCAAGATAAAACTAACATTAATAACACAAGTTAAAAAAATAAAAAAAAAGACTGAAGTATAACTTTAGAACGTCAGAATCCAAAACGTTCAGTTATATAATCATGAACATATAGTTGGCAGCCCCTTGGTTTAAACAAAACCAGGTTTATGAATAAGCTAGGTTTTAACAAGGTTTCAGGCTTCATATACATGATGCCTTGCCCCACTTATAAGTACTATTATCCACAGTCTATAGAAAGAACATTTTCTCTCAGTGCATTAATACAGAATTCAGTAGAGGTATATGGTAATGAGTGTGCATATATGAAGTATTATATTACGGCTTTTAACTTGGCTTAAGTCAGCCAGCTTTTGGATCTGGAGGTATTGAAGTGATATTTTGATGGGTTGCACTAATTTTCAGGTTTGTTGGTTAATCCCTGTCTAATGACAAAATGCTGATTAACAACAAAACTGATATCGGTCGGGCCCTATGCTCAGTATCTGAAGCATCTTCATTTAAAAAGGCCAAGAGGTACTAAAAACAGCAAAAAAGCAAAATGGACAGTACAAAAAAACGGCAGGTGCAAAACAAGTGCTACAAAGCAACAGTGCTCATATCTGTAGTCAACCAGCTTTAACAAAAGAGGTTAGTCAAAGGTCAAAAGATGCACAGCTGCAAGTACATGAAAACCACAAGATACTCTTTTTTGATCAACTCCAATTTGTACTGAATGTGACAACGAAAAATAAATAAATACAACAAACCCACACCCACACCCACACCCACACACACACACACACACACAGAACATGCTTTCATCCAAGATGCACACTAATAATGCAAAATGACAGGCCAGGCAAAAACTGTCAGCAAGATCTTTTCCTGAAAAGTATGCTCCGTTACAGAAAAACCCCCAAAAGCATTTTACTGTTTGCATTCATTATGCCGCCATTAAAATGCACTTATGAAGGTAATTCACCAAATCATTGCTTTTCTTTTTTTCGCTAATACTAGAGAGGATGTTTTCCACCAAGTGCTGCAGGCCTCTCCTCCTCTCTTTTAAAACGTGTGCAGTGGCATTCTTTAGTCTAACAGCACTTCTAAAGCGCACAGCAATTCAAAGTTTAGTGTTTTCTAGACCACAGCACACAGGATTCTGGTGAAGAAATGCTTGAAGCTGTTACAGCAGAGAACAGCTAGTTCTGGCTTCAAATAGCAGGAGTGGACAACTTCTGGGCAGAAGTATGAAAACAATGGCTCAGAGAAAAGTTATAAAACCTTCCTCTCACCTGAAATGTACAGGACCAGCCAAGACCTTCTTTAGTTTTGAACTACAGCTACAAGGCTAATGGAAATTCATGGCCACTAATTAGAATTACTCAAGATGCATAGCCAAATCACCACATACTTGCCTCAAAGTCTGTATGACATGCTGTTATCACACACACACACACACACATTCTGCATTAATATTTGGATAAAAATCATATATTTACAATGTTCATATGGTATTGTTCTTGAAATTTTAGTACAAAAGATATATTTATTTGCTGATTAACACTGTTTACCAGCTTTAAATGTCAAGCTGGGCAAATAAACAGTAATTGTGTATTTAATACACTTCGTAGATGTCATTTGACCAGAGGTGCTAAAACTTTTGCATATGACTAACAGCTTGACACTTGCTTTCACGCAAGCGGTGCAGGTATGCAGTTTGTATGGGAATGTGTTTCTGCTACTCAGTAACTATGTATGTCACGTGGCTCCAGTGCAAAACTATAGAAGCAAACGTCAGACACCAAACATGGCATTTTGGGGGGTGGGGTGCAAGATTGTGGACCCCTTTGATCGTAACCCGCACAGTCAAAAATGGCCTTCGATCAGCAGACAGATGGAATAGTGGAATGGCGCCCCACCGGGCATGCAGTCATGCTGAAGATGATATACGGTAAGATACAGTACCTTAGAACGTCTCATCAGCTGTCCTGCGGAGTGGGGTGGCTGCAGGACGGAAAGCAGTGAGACAGACAGAAGCGGTGAAGTACTGTTTTATCGTAAAGGCAACAGATGCAACATCAGGAAAGCCGGTTAAAGGAAAACAGTGGTATAACCTGGTCACTTGCATTTTATCATGCTATGAACACAGAAATCCAAAAATGCTAAACCAAAAATGGACCAAGAAATAACTGAACATGAACCCAAACAATGTAAATAATTCTTCTTTAACTCAGCAAACAGCGCAAACAATTCAAACATTTACACAACAGCGCAGAATACTGCTTGCCAAAGGAAAATTGGTATAAATCGCATACATAAACCAGACAAATGAGAAATAGTAACCTGCAGCTTTATGGCAGGGTTTCTCAGCTAGTGTTTTGCCTGCTGGTGGAGGTAGAAAAAACAAAGGGCAGGGAGGTGGAAGATGATATTAGTGGTTAATATTATTTTCCCTGCACAGTGATGGCGTGGTGACATCATCTAAACTCAGATGTTTTCAAGGTCATTACATTATGAGCAAAGATTAAGGGAATGGCAATTATTGTGTCATTTAAAAATGACATATTGTAGGACTGACTGTGCTTAAGGCTGCGCCACGCAAGACTGTTAAAATTCAAAAGTAGTGGCATTATCAAGTCAGGAGAAAAAAATATGGTGACTGTGCGCTGCTTTATGATGCCGTTTTAGGACCACTGTTTAAAAAAAATGAACAATAGCAGACACGGAGAAAGATGTCAAATATTTTGAGGAAAAAGTCTTTTTTTTTTTTTTTTTAAATCAAGTCACCACACCAGACATTTAGAGAATGAAGTCATATTTTGAGAATAAAGTCATGAAATTACGACATTAAAAGTGGCATTAATACCCGGAAAGGCCAACGGGTTTGCAAAAGTAAGGTAGCAGCTTTCGTGTTAAAATGAGGGGCCTTGAGGAGTTAGTAGAGCTATACTTTCGCATTGATTTCACCAATAAAGAAATACTGAGCCTCCCTGTCTCTCCTGCACATCAGCACCAGCCTGTTATAGTATATGAAATGGCTGAGCAGGAAACTGTTTATTTAGAATAAAGTACCAGACGGACTCGGAGGAAACTGTCTGTCTGTTTTGTTGAAGAATTGCATGCAGGGACATCTACAAGGCTATCAGTGGTTACATCTCCGCACCATTTGAAGAGGGCATGAAGTTTCACAGTAGACAATGAGAGCGATAATAAAAATGATTGATCCCAAAAGAGCAGAACTCTGGCACGTTCAGCGTCTTCATCGTCACCAGTACAGCAATCAATGCCCCAACGCGTTATGGCAGCCCCCCTACAATTAGCCTACTTTATCCTCCAAATATCATGAGTTTATTGTTAAAACTTTGACTTTACACTTGAAATACTACTGCTTAGTCACTCTATAAAGCCTGAAATAGTTATTTAAATGTCAGTGGCATTGGGTTAAACTTTTTGGATCATGTCAAACATCTTTACAAACAGCATAAACAATAAACATTTACACAAAGGCACATTATATACTAGCATAACATGCAGGTTCAAAAAGACATTCAGGCTTGATGTTTAGGTCTCAAATGCAATACTAACATTATTTTGATGAAGACACGATGACAAAAATAGACAATTCACCTACATTATCAGAAGACGCATCCACCAAGTTTTGACCAAGTTCTCTTTGAATGTTTGTTTTCAACACACAATCATAAGAATTATTCACTTGAGGAAGGGCTCGAAAGCACAAGCAAAATATTCTTTACATTCTACATACAGCTGCTGAGGGGACAAAACCTTGTATCCCCACACTTCTTTTTTTCACTTTTTGACATCATTTGGAAAAGTCAGCTGCCCTGCGTATTACGTCGAAATTTCAGGATAAATGGACCAACAGAAATGGTCCAAAAAACGCTTGGAAAAAAATTCTCATTTTACTTCCACTAAAAGTTAAGAACGGTTTTCCTTGTCCTTCCATGTTGACAAAATGCATTTCCAGCAAAGAGGTTTCCGCGTCCCCCAAAATCTTACCTAGTCTAACTTTAATAAGACCTAGAAAGGTAAAAATCTTGTTGCATTTAAATTTAGGTTGACCTCAAAGGAAACCACAACAAAACCAGTTCCAAAATGAGGGGAGGACCTCCGTCATTTGGAAGTGGGTTTGTGTTATAGCGATCTTAACCACCAAACAATACTGTCCAGGTTGTGTTTTTGCAGCAGCCTTTTGCTGCCCACCTGAAAGCCTTATAAAACAGCCAAGCGATAGTGATAGTACACTGTGATATCATTACTGTCCAGGTAGCAGAAAATATTGTGGAGTAAATTTTAGCTCATCATCCTCCCCTACGTCGAAGACCCGGGCTTTCAATCCACAGTGATCTACAACAGAGCTCCAAGAGCGGGCTTTGGCACCCCCATACTATTGTATAATGTAATCCACTGCAGGGCACAAGTAGCACAACATAGCACAAAATGTGACCATTTCACACGGTCACCCTGCAAATCTCACAGGTAAACTACACATTGATAGAACATGTCTGCAGTATCGTAGCTGCATCCAACAGCCTTATTTCATAGTTCAGCTTGCATCTTCCCTGCAGGAAACCAGAGAAGGGCAGAAGGTTTTCCGGCAGCCTGTTTCATTATGTTCGCTGGGTTAACCCAGGACTCCAGCTCAGTAAAGCAGCCTGCAGGGGTCAGCGGTTAGCTCTGCTAGGGTCAAGCTCTGGATCAGACAGCTCAGCACCTCAGTATGGTGTTCTCCACTTCCAATACTGAAAGCAATGCACAGTTCAGTAGGACCAAGTCCACAGTTCGGTTTGATACACCTGTCCGGCTCATGAAGGGCTTCATCAGTGGTCTGTACGATGTTTTTAAAAAGGACACAACCTGTTTATTTTGGTAGATTCAGCTAACAGCGCATCGCTGATTAGAATGGTCTGCCATGAGTATTTCCAGGCATTTGCAGAATACCCCTGAGCATATTTAGGCCTGCACAGCTAATGTTAGCACTTTAGTTTTGTTTAAGGCTACCATAACTCAGAGCCTAACCTAGCCTCTTCAACTCCTTGAGGCCACCGGTGGTTCCAAAACGCACTTCGCCATATTCTTCATAACTTTTATTTTTTTTCATAAGCTACATTCAAAAGGTGGGTGTCATGAGAGCTGTAACAACTTCTTTCCAGTCAAAAAGATGGGTAATGCAATTTTAAACCCATAATAAAAAAAAAGCTGAACTTAGCATTTTTGTCTGCAGAAAGTCGACCCATTTTTCCCACAAACTTTGTTCATTCGAGGGGAGCTTTCAATTTAAATAAATAAAATTTTTGATTTATTTCATTTGCCGAAAGATTTGGTCATGTAAATTCAGATGGATGAACCAAAGTATACCCTGGAGAATAAGAGGTTAAAGAGTGTTTTCTAACTAAAGTTTCCACTCTCAAGGACACAGTATGTGGGGTTACTTCATCATGGCACATTCATTTGTTTGGAGTTCAATAGTTTCCTAATATTAATAATATTTTGAATGCCAAGAATATTATTTGAAGTTTATCTTAAGTCAATTCTTCAATTAAAAGATGTTAATTTTAAAGCTTAGTAGTTTTACAGACAACATCAGATTGGTATCGGCTCATATACAAGGTTTCAAATAAACAATGGAAAAAGAAAAAGTGGGATAGTGTCACTCTAATTGCACAGAATCGTGTCTTTTGAGCTTCATCACCGTGGAGAGCCCTTACTTTCTATGGTCAAGCAGTAATAAGCCCTTACTACGTTTTGTCAGGAATTCAGCAATTACACAAGAATGTTTGTAGATCTATCCTGATCGATACAAGCAACCAGCAAGCACGATAATGAAGGCATGTTTCTGCCTCCTGGGTCACCTTTGTGTGTGAGAGTGATACAACCTACTTGCTGTAATACAACTGCATCAGTGAAGCAGCTAATTGGGCAATCTAGATAGATAGATAGATAGATAGATAGATAGATAGATAGATAGATAGATAGATAGATAGATAGATAGACAGATAGATAGAATGAAAAAAGATGGATGGATATATGGATAAAATACATAGATAGATAGATAGATAGATAGATAGATAGATAGATAGATAGAAAGAATGAAAAAAGATGGATGGATATATGGATAAAATACATAGATAGATAGATAGAAAGAATGAAAAAAGATGGATGGATATATGGATAAAATACATAGATAGACAGACAGACAGACATATGAAGTCAGCAACACTGCGCCTGACTGCACCTGGCTCTCTTCTTCTACAACGGCGCCAGCAGCAGATGGTGGCAAAGTCCCCCCCCCCCCCCCTCCAACTCCCCCACCCCATCGCACACACTTCTGACGTCCCCATCTCGTGAATCGGAGACACTGAGACACACACACACACGCACACACCCCGACGCTCCATGCCTCCATGTCGTCCCTCGGGGTGGAAGACACACACAGGAAGTTTGCAGATAAGCCTGCAGGATTTCAGCTCGAGATTATCCGGCCTGTCTCTCGACCCTGACCACAGCCAATCATGTGGCAACCTGGCCAGGATTTGGCCGCCATTGGCTCCCTCCACTTCTTTCTCTCATTAACAGGGGCTAATCAGCACTCTGATTGATCCAATTGCTGGATGTTATGGAGTCGTTTCTCTGACTCTTGTTCGGCTGCAACAAATGACTATTTTCATAATTGATTAGTTGGTCCACTTTGACTTCGATTAGCTGGGAAACCAAAAAAAAAAACAAAACACGTCAGACTAGCAATAATGTTTATTTTTCTGTCATTACAAAACAGCTACGCTTTCTTCTAGGGGTGTAACGATGTGCAAGTTTCACAGTACAATATACAATTATATTTTTACATCACAACAGAACACAAACTGAATTATTATGTTCGCAAAACATTTTTTGTAATTTCCTGCGCTCCCAGAGAGAAGTGTTTTTTGAAGGGATAACTGGCACGATTCATTTTCTTAGAAGGCACAAAAACTGAATAAAAAAAAGGAATATGATCCAAGGTGCAATATCTATATAAAGCGGAACTATAAAAAAGCAGCCTATAAGGCTCAAAATATCCCAACATTAAATGAACTAAGAGTTTCATGTAAAAGTTAATTTACAATTTGAGCATGCATTTGTAAATAAAGTGTGGCTCCCACCTTCTGGCTGAAATGAGTGTGGGAGAAGATTTTTTTAATATGCTAAATCAGTTCCGGCAAACTGTGCAATCCACAACCGAATAGAGGTGCAAATTGCTAGCTAATAACACCCCTTCAGAGCAAGGTATTTGTTTCCGCTGTTCAAAATCAGTACTTAGCAGCTGCTTGAATCCTGCAGGGAGAAGTAGCTACTAAGGTTGGCTTCCTATTCGCCAGCTTCATATTAAAATTTTCTGTTCCACCTTAAATGCAGCATCAGTAAGATGAACTGCTGCTCCATTTAAGGTAGAAAGTGAAATTCAAATAACAAGCTGGCTAACTTTAGCTTTGCACATTTGGAAGAGGTCTTCACAAATAAGCCATCATCTCTGAGGAATTAACTCCGGTATCTGGTCCTGGCATCAGGCCATGTCAGCACTCTGTCACTGTTCAATCTGCACTCTTTACACATCATTATTGTACTCGATTTAGAAACTGTTTCAAACTGCTTGGCTCAACTGCTGCGCGATTGTCTTTAACACAAAGAATATCATGAACGGTGTTCAACAGATTTAAAGTAACCATGCCCACTATCTCGCATTTTACCGACGGCTGAACTACTGAATGACCACCTTATTTACATATCATTTGTAACGGACAGGCCCAATTAGCCCTCATGCACGTTTCCTGAGCCAATGTATCCTCAAAGGTAGAGTTTGGGGTCAAGCATGGGATGCACTGCCTCCCTACTGGTCAGAGCTTAAGTAGTGTTGTAGTATTAAAATTACACAAATGTTTTAGATGTAGTGTTTGATCATGTAATGTAATTTCATAAAACACTAGCTGCTTGAGGAGTAATATTGCAGTATATGAGCTTGTACTATACTAGGTAAGTGCTGTGCTCTGTATTTCAGGGAGGTAATTACTTACTGTTTCAGTAGTAATTAAGTCTTGAAACGGAACATATAGTCTGTAAATAGTGTATGTATATAAAATAAGTACATTCACTTCAGTACAAGGATTACTTGCAAATGTTTGGCATTTCTTTGCTTGTATTATTGCTACTTTCTACGATAACAGTTACTGTTATTATTGTTAATAATTTAGATTATATACATTTAACCACAAATCAGGCTGTTAAAACAGTATGTTTAAATTTACATGAATTTCTACCAGATACGTTTTTAATCATACAGGTTTGGCAAAGATTAAGCTGATAACAAACAAAAGCGTTTGCTCATTTTACATTCACATTAAACTCTACACAACATTAAACAGACACACACAAGCTCAAAATAATAATAGTTTTGGCCTTATAATAATGGCTTTGTCAGAGTCCAGACTTAAACCTTCTAGAGAACATTTGGTCTCACATTAAACACAGCCAAGCTCGGCAATGCTTTTCAACTGTTTGAAGCCATCAATGCTGAGTAAACCAGTACAGTACAGGCCATCTGCAAGTTTATTCCAACATTTAAAGAAGTCAAAGTGAAAAGCTAGCCCATACTAACTTACTTCATCTATTTGCTTAATTCTGGCTAATTTACTGACTAATGATTTGTTGTTAAGACCATTAAAAGCTTAATGTTTTGCCATTTTTTGCCCTGGAGTTATAAACACACACACACACACACACACACACACACACACACACACATATATATATATATATATATATATATATATATATATATATATATATATATATATATATATATATATATATACACACACATACACACACTATATTATTATAATATTTTCAACATTATATATATATATATATATATATATATATATATATATATATATATATATATATAAATAATATGAGGCCTTCAGAGCTTTCAGCTTTAGACAAGCGCAAAAACAAACTCTTATGCTTATACTTATGCTCCAACCTGTCGTTTCATATGCACACACTCTATGTGCCTTTTTTGCTTAGATTTTTTTAAGGATGTATTTGAGCCAGACAGGTGGGTCCTGACTGAAATGACTGCTGTGAGAATGTGTCTGTATATGAGACAAAAAGAACCTCAGGCAAATTAGGTATGTTGGCTGATTTCTCCATTATCTGCTCATTAGGAGCAATTAATTAGTTTCCCTGCTTGGCCTCAATCCTACTTCATAATAGCTTTAAACTGTATTTCCCATCATGCACCTTCTCTCATCACACTATCTTGCTCAAAGAGCTTTTTTCCCCAGAACTATTTGAAAGTTTTGTTTGATATGTGAAATTGATTTTTCCTGCTCCTGTAGGCGACATATTTTAAAGCCATTTCTTGACAAATTTACAGGTCAGTTTTCTTTTATTCCAATATTTTAAAATCAGCAAATCAACATAAATATATCTAAAAACAAACTCACGTATACTGCTAATATAGGTTTATATACCAAAAACAAAAATACTTAATTTTATATGACCAACATCTGATGTATGTGAACAATCTCTGTTCCAATTGGTTGTCCTGTGTTGTGCCTCATTCGAGAAGCAATCTATGCAGAAATACTCCTTATAACGTCAGTGTGAGTGGGCGAGGTGCTACTGTTGGCTGAATAGAAAGATATACAGCATGTATGTATGTATGTATGTATGTATGCATGCATGTATGTATGTATGTATGTATATGAGTTGGTTCTTATGACAGAAACACCTGAGTTCACTGGAAAATGAACAGTACAGTTTGAAAATGGTTTTCCAAGATATACCAGGACACTTTATACGATCACTCACCTGCGTTTGGTTATTGATGTCAGAGGAGCAGCTCTGGTCTTTCACACACTCGCTGGGTGCACGCTCGTCGTGGTGAGTGTGTGTGGTGTTGTTTTCGTGCGCATGTTGGGGGCTGTGCGGTTTGGGCGGGGCGTCAGGGTGAGGACTGTCGCTCTCAAAGACTTTCATCCTGTCACAGCTTCTCTCCGCAAATACAGCCTCAGTCATTCTCATCAGAGCTAAAGCCTAACACACAAGCACACTGCAGACAGAGGGAGCGAGAGATGATGTCAGAGATATGATTCAGAAGAAGGAGCAGTAAAAATAAATAAATAAATAAAGGAAGGAACATGCAAAGAAGTGGGACTTTCCATGAAGTGGAATTCAAGACACAGAGACACCATGTTATTAATGTTAGAATCAATTCTAATAATCAACAATAAAACATGTTCATTTGGTCAATAATTACACTCTCGGACCATTTTCGGACAGCCCAATAACTAAATACAAACAAAAACAAGGGATGCACTAATATGGGAGCTGTGGGCCGATGCGTGGTTTTTGTCATTGTACATATCTGTTGATACGTCTACAATTGTATGCTAAACTTTGAACATCACTGTTCATATTACCTGCACTGCTAAGTAAGTGCAAATAAGTTTGTCTCATCACATTTTCACTCATTTGCTAGAAAAAATGCTGTGTTTTTCTTTGTATGTTAAATTCAGCAAATAAACAGTAATTGTGCTTTATTGTGTGTACTTATTTACACTTGGATGATCAAAAAAATCTCACCAGCGTCACCCATATGACCGCACATACATTCTGCTTTTATGAAATGAAGAAATTAGGACATCTAATTGCAAGACTATCGCAGAGTAATGTTTTTACTTACGCAGGGTGGAAAATGTATTGGAATGAATAAAATTACAATCAAGTACAATTAATATGGAGTCTGAGAGAACAGTCTGAAATATCTGTCAAAACTAAACCATTTTTTTAAGCTATTCTCTGCAGAAACAGACATAACTTCAGTATAATCCTGCATCCCTGAAGTACACCAGTAAATAACCTGAGGTGTAATGGATTTATTCTATGTTCTACTTCTATTTAAACTGTTCTTTCAGACACACTGATGAATTTAAAATGTATTTATTTTTTTATTCTGGTGAAATGAGATTCCATGATGTATTAAATTGTTCTGAGGTCAGACTGGAATAGAAGAGAATGTCTGGTGTGCTGTTTACCGGCTGTGTCAAGCGGTGAGATGGTAACTCGGGGGGGTGAAGGACTCTGGGGTGAGGAACGCTCGGAGGACGCTTCGATGATGACAGGCTGCAGTCCCATGACTCCTTCACCAGCGCTGGGGTCGGGCCACCCAACCACGACCCGCACTCCGCATCACCCTCACACACCTGACACGCGCACAGACAGGGACAGAGGGCAAAGGGCAGAGACAGCTGTCATCTGAGGTCACTCCAAAAGGGGATTCAGTGACGTCGGACAAGGACAAGGCTTTTTTTGTGTGTGTGTGTGTGTGTGTGTGTGTGTGTGTGTGTGCGTGCGTGCTTGTATGTGCTTGTGTGTCCAAGACATTAAAATGAATGAAAGGTTTTGGCATCTTTTGGGAGGAAGTTGCAAAATCCCCCCTCCTCCCTTCCCTTTCTACAAACTGACAAAATCTGAGATGAAGACCAAAGTGCTGCCTGCATGAATATGAATGCAGGAATATGGATATCAGTCATAAGAGAGAGGAGCACAGAGAGCGCGTCAAAACAAGAGAATCAAATTAAATCACTGCCCTGCATTAAAATGCACGGTGTAAGAGAAATGTTACTGCAATAGAGAGAGAGAGAGAGAGAGAGAGAGAGAGAGAGAGAGAGAGAGAGAGAGAGAGAACAAAAGAAAGAAACCGACAATCCAACAGATAGCACAGACACCCCGTCTGAGTGTGCAGAGGCAGCGAGGGAGGGAGGAAGAAAGAAAAGGAGGGAGGGAGAGACAGAAGTGAGAAGGTAAAATATATAGAGATAATAGTGAGGAGAGAGAAAAAGAGAAATGAAGGGTAAAGCGAAAGAAAAGGGGAGAGAACAGACAAAGAAAAAGAAAAATGAAAGAAGGTGAAAGAGGAACAGAAGACAGAAAACAGAAGGAGAGGAAGGGAGAGGGAGAAAATAGGAGAGCTGAAAAGAGAGAACAGAGAGGAGACAAGGCAAAGAACAAATGGGAGAGACAGAAAAAAATACACAGAGAAAAAAAGGAAAGGAGAAAGATAAATACAGATAAAAGAAAGAAAGACAACACAGAGAAGGAAAAAAAACTGAAAAAAGATGAAAATGGAGACCAACAGCAAGAGAAAGAGAACAGACAGGGGAGAGGAAAAAAGGATAAAGGGAATGAGCGAGAGAACAAGAGAGGAAAGAAAACAAGCAGAAAGAACATGAAAAAGAGAGGAGAGAAAGAAAAGAAATGAGAGAGAGAAGGGGAGAAAGAAAATGAGAACAGATAAAGAAAGAAAAAGGAGAATTGAAAGAAGGAGAGATGGACAGAAATAAAGAAAAGGAAAGGATGGATTAACCAAAGGGAGAGACAATATGTAGAGGTATAAAGTGAAAGAGAGACAAGGATAGACAGACAGAAAAAAAAGACAGAGGAAAAGATAAAGACAGATAGAGAAAGAGAAATTGGCATATTGCTGCCTCTGGCAGGGCATCAATACCCCCACCACCAACCCACCCACCCACCCGATGCCCACCAGCTTCAGCTCTCTCCAAGCTGGCACCACCAACTTGGCAACCCGCAGCCCTGGCACCGTCCACAGAGAGGAGGTCAAGTGGACTCAACCCGGCTCTATAATCCAGTCAACAATACCATACACTCACACACACTCACACACTCACACACACACACTCCTCAGTATAGGAGGCAGTAACACACTCTCACTGCCCAACACATCTCGCCTCCATCCAAATGTAAAGCTAACTTTACAGAAGAAGGAAAAACATCCTTAACTTAATGGAAGTCAATGGATCAAGATCTCGTTCTAAGTCCAAGGTTCATGCTTTTGTAATGCTGAACACATTTAATCCGGTTAGCGTTGGTTTCACACTGTAATACAGCGAGTGCACTAAAACCCTTGCATGACACACACGCGCCCCGTCATCACCGCCTACATGGGCTGTGTCAATTCACGGCGTGATCTTTTCCGTTTGAATGGAGAAAAACAAATATCCTCTCTCACCCTCTCAGAAAACAGAGCAGTTTCAAGATTATGCGTTTTTTCAAAATGACGACTTTTTTGTTTTTTTGGACCAAATTACAATTAAATACCCCCCCCCCCCCCAAACCCCACCCACCCCATTCGCTATCACGACTCAATTTACTTCTCCTCTGGATCTTTTTCTTCATCTATTGTTAAAAGGGTGATGAGCTCACCGAGCTCATGAGGGAGATGTCTCAACTTCCTGTAATTGGTCCAAAAGTCTGAACCATGCTAAAGTGTTAATACTGTAAAAGAACTGAACCAGGTTCAGATTCATCCAGACCATGACCACCTCTGCTGGTCAAAACAGATTTTGGTCATTTGGTCCCTTTCACATCTGCTATTTTGGAGACCAAATTCGGACTCTCTGACCAAAAGTCAGAACCAAACAATCTAGGTGTGGATTGGTCCACTCATCGTGAAACGTGGATACGATGTTAAGGCCAGCTGGCCTTTAGAAAAATGACAGAAATGATGATACAGGGCAATGCATGTAGTCATAATCGTGATATCAGCCTCTGCAATACTGATGTCACAGAAGACTGCAATATGCAAATGAGTTCTCTGACTAATCACTTTGTTTTGGTGTGCTGAGCTCTTGACCAAGCACATTTAAGACATATGAGCTTCGCTACTTGCTAGATTTCTGATCACATCATGGACTCACAGATATGCTCCTAATCTATACAGTTCAGAAATGTTTGTTCTTCTAAACTACCAGTGCTGTCCAAACACACGGAGCAGCCGCCGCATCACACATCACAAATTATTATTTTTTTATTTATAAAATACAGTGAGGACACTATACATGTCAATACACTTAAAACTTTTATTTTATTTTTATTATTTCACCCCTAATCAAAGAATCAATGCGTGTGTTACAGAGCTTAAAGCCTCGTTTGCATAAACAGCTATAGCACTGTGTAAGAACAGCGTTAATAGGTCCTTAAACCTAATCTATGTACTGTTTGGACTGAGAAGGTGTACAGAAAAGAGGGGGGGGCTAGTTTTAATCGTCGATAACACAGCAAACTGGAAATAATATTTCAACTATATTTCAACAAAATCATCTAAATTAATATTTGAGTTTGCAGAACATGATCTCGTTCTCGACGCTTGAGTTAGATGTCCGTTATTCTTCATGTGGTAACAAGGAGCCAAACTAAATTTATTCACTCAATGCAAATAAATACTTTGAGTTATTTACACTTCAGAAACAAAATTAGTTTAGTTACTTGTTACCACAGCCGTAAAATATGTAAATTTACTTAAATACAAAGTAATTAATACTACTAAATAATAATAATAATAATAAAATTTAAATACCCAAGTTGTCGGTCCCAGCATCAGTGAGCCAATCAGCACGTTTGTTCCAAATTCCAGACTGCTGATTGGCTGATTGGCTGACTAAATTACAATTCGGCTGCATGTTATTAACGTCAGCGCTTCCTGATTAGGCCGCAGCCAATTACAATCAATACTAGCGCCTTACACTCATTTCTGGTTTAAGCCACGCCCACTTCGGTTTGTAATTAAAACGAAGGCGTCGTAAAAAGAAGCGTCCAGGAACCGGAACTGAAAGTAAGGCTTCGCGGTTGGTATCGACATAAATTCTCTCCACCGCTCCCGGAGCTGGTGGAGCTGATCGGGATTCAGGAGATTCGCACCACACGGCGGGTGACGGTAACACAGGTGGTGTCCATGACAGAAGCAGGTGCTAGCCAGCATCCCGACCGCCCTCCTTCACTCACACAGAAGCTGTGCTGGCATCCGAGCTCGCAGCCGGTCTGTCACGCCCCGTCAGACCTGCCCGCGTGTGCGTGCGCGTGTGATCCTGCAGTAGCTGTGCTCCGTGTGGAGGGATGAAGGTGTAAAATCCCCCACAGGCATCGCGCGCACACTAAAGCCTCTCTTTAAACTGTCGTTTATTCCTCCGTCTTTCTTTCCCTTTCGCTCTTTTATTCCCCCCCCCTCTCTCTCGGTGTCCGGGACTAACTGCCCGCGCTAACTAACGCGAGCTCCGCGGTTCGTACGTGCGGGTCAGAGGGCTCACCGCTAGCGCGGTTTGCTAATCGCACACCGGCGCTAAGTGCTCCACTCAAGGACGATTAGGACCGAGGAGGCGCGGAGAGGAGCGGGAAGCGGAGGCGCTCGCCCCGCGGATGAACTCTACTGTAAAGGGCTTAAAGTTCACATAAAGAAATCACAGCGCTTACATTACAGACCATCAGCGCGGCCAGAACTACTGAACATCTCTACAATCTGTCTGACCGTCTCTCTCTCTCTCTCTCTCCCCACCAGGCCGAGCACACCGCTCCACAGTTCTAAGACTCGACTTTATAAGAGATCTGATGCGGCCACAAACAAAGGCCACAACTAGGAATCTACATTTGAAACACGAGCCGCTGGCGAGCGCTCAGTCCGACACACCTGCTCTCTCCAGAACAGCCGTCCATTAACAGAGGAACACGGTCCCCTCCGCGCTGCTGCCGCACTGGCTCTCAGAGACGCTGTGTGACGCATCCTGACTGTTTCAGGCAAATGAAGCTGCACGAAACACAGTAATATTATATTAATAGCTTGTAATATTGTATTTTTTCCACTGCGTGTGACTGAATTAAACACCAACTGCCAATGAATGATGTCTAGTCTTAGACTAAGGCACAGAGCCAGTGATTCAGCACTGAAAACCACACCTTTTTAAGTCTAAACTTGGTCTTAATCTGAATCAGAAAAACCGGTCCTGCTTGTTTTAAAGCCAGATTCCCAACAACAAGTGAAATCATAAGATATGCTGACATCAATTTGATTCCCGTTATTGATCCTTTTCTTATTAACATCTTAATGTTACAGAAACGCTGCGAAATATGCAGCCGAGAGACAGCTAGCGATTTAGCGCATCACTGCACTTCCACTTCTCTTTCACGCCACAAGAGGGCGCAAAACGTGCAAATCACCTTCAGCGACGTTTTCAAGTTGTTTGCTTGCTGGTTTTGCACCAGTTAACATGACCACAAGTTAAGACATTTGCCCAGTGAAGGTTTTAGGTTGCCACAGGTCCGAGAACAACTGACGTTATCAAACAACGTTTAGAAATAAAGGCAGCTTCAAAAAACTGAATATTTGCACAAAACAGCATTGAGGAGCGCTTCAAGCTTTGTTGCTCACTATGGTCACCTGCTGGGCAGAAACCTCCGCTGGGGTGCTCGGACTTTTGGACCGACGCTGGCAGAACTGAGCAAGAATGAGGGCAGATGCCATCGAACTAATCTGAACCGTATCTGCTATTTCAGGTGTCTTCAGATTTGCACCTGAAACAATTAAATAATAGGAATTTTATTACATTTTTTATGAAATGACGGAGCTCAGGCTATCGTCTTAATGATAAGAATGGGTGCCGTCTGTGAAGCCTGAACAAACTGTTAGAGGCTAAAAAAATAAATTATAGAACTGCACTTCATCATCATCATCATCATCATCATCATACCATTAATGGCAGGTAATTGCTTAAAATAATGTCACCATCAGCGTATGATATTTAGTCATGATACATGATGTATTAACTATCCAGGGCATCATATGAGAGGACATTTAGTATTTTTCATAGCCAAACTGCAGAAGCCAGTTTCATTTCCATTGTCAACACAAGAAATGAAGAAATATAAAAAGTAAGAGCTACAATAATGAAAGGTGCAGATATTGTGAATATTATTAATAGGCACTGGCACAATTTTTACAGCAAATTTGTCCCAAAGAGAAAAAAGCAGCCAGCAAGCCAGCCAGCCATTCATTAACAATGCACCCTCAGCATGACCCAAATTAACTGAACTATGAAGCACATACAACTATATATACACACATATATAAAAACATGATTTTATTCTTTCTATTTTATTGTCTGCCATTTTTCTCTGTCTGTGGCTTCTCCTTCCCCGCCGTCTCAGTTACAATATTCCGCACGTTAACGGCATTAAGCAAGCGCCCGCAGCCACGCGCCGCAATTTACACCGCCGGAGCGTGACACGGTAGAACACACACACGATGCTGTCTGCTAATAGTGGCCTCAGGCGCTTTTCACAGAAATATGAAATGAGGCGCAGAAGCCGTGAGCCAAGGCACAAGTTATGTTCCTATTCCAGGCAACCAGCATCTTCAAACAAACATGTACATGATCTTTTGTGAATTTATCAGCTGTAGCGAGTTTAACAGTAACTCTGAATTAAGCACCTGGTCCCTCGTTCTCACGAGATAATCAAAGCCTTTCTGAAATCTCCCAGTCAGACATGACTTCATGCCCAGACAGCATTACCTTACAGAGATTTGGACTCTTGTTCAACTACTCTGCTCACCTACTACACAGATGTGACATTACCTTACAGAAAAGTGGCCTAATTTAGAATTTAAATGGCTTACAAGCATCAAATTTGGAATATAACTTCATTTCAGATCAAGTCAACTCAACTCAGGTCCCAATAGAAACTGTAGTAAAGCACAACAGGCATGCCATTTTCACTCGACACAATACATACCAATTTATTTACTTTCCAAGCTGATTTAATTCAGGTCGAATAAGAGGACGCAAGATCACACAAAGGACTTTGTATTGTAACACTACAGAATGCCTAGTGCTCCGTTAATCTGTCTTCCCAACAGCGTTAACTCGGGTCCCATAAAGTGCAGCACAGCACAAAGGATGTTATATTAGCTGCAGAATACTTAGTGGTGCTACATTCATTCACCCTCCACAGTGTCAACTCAGGTGCAGTACAGCACACAGGACGTTATATTTCAAAACTACACACAAACAAATCTCAAGCTACATCAACACACGCCGCAATGGGACAGCTCGCACGCACCCCCTCACACACACACCTGCCTCGCAGCGAGCCTCATCTGCTCTTCAGCTTACATCGTTAGTCTCCATAGCACCGTCGGCAGCATCGAACGGAGCGGCGCTCACCTCAGCTCTGTCTGGCAGACGACCGCTCGTGTACCTGCCCCAACCCATCGCCACGACAACCAGCCCTGCCTCTCTCTCTCTCTCGCATACACACACGCGCGGAGCCAAATCAACAGCTGGCTTTAGTGAGGTCATCCTCATCTAAGCCAATCACAAAGCCCCGCAGGACGGCTGCGGCATGTGGGAGCTAATGTGAGCCCCTCCCTTATTAGCCAATCAGCTGGCCCCGCGGACCTGAGAGACAGATGACAGGGGGGGGGGGGGGGGGTGGGGGGGGGAGTGGAGGGGCTCGCTCAAACACACATTTGGCTGGTGTGTGTGTGTTGGACTGCCGCTGAGGGAGAGTCTGTCAGGGACAGAGTGTGCCAACAGAATTCATGCACCTTCTACAGTCCATGAGACATTTGAATCTGGAGTAGACACTCAATACAGCCAGTGTCCTTATTTTACCACAAACCTTTCAGCTGAAGTCTACACTCTCAGTACATAACCAACACAGGAGCCCCTAGGAGCCCCTACTGTACCCCATAAACCTTTTAACTGTAGCATGCACTCACATCCCACAATGTATACTCAACATAAACTCAGCCACAGAGCTGAGTGTAAACACAGGACTGCGCACGTTGTTTAACAGGTTCAACTTTCTCGTTCGGGTTCTCGCCGTCCGTCTCTCAGGATTTTATCCTGCATTTTCCCCTACTTTCGTTCTCCTCCTCACCTTTTCACTTAATTACCTTAAAGAAGGGATTTAACGGTACGCAAAATTCACGCTACAATAAGTATTGGCATTTTGCATCACGATATGATACGTTTTCAATACATCAATAACAAAACTCCAACATTTAGTTTTGAACTGATGTATTTTTTGGTAATTCAGAAATAATTTTTTTAACTTTCACTGTTGTCTCTAAAAGACAACTGTGCTTCCTGAAGGGATAACTGACATTTTTCTAAGAAGACAAAAAATAAACAAAAGCACTTGGAGTAAACAAAAAATGTAAACGTTCTGGTTACATCTCAATATTACATTAACTGAATGTTACAAGTTGATTTGCAATCTGATTTTGCGTTTGTTGGTAACGTGTGGTTCTGTCTGGAATTACAGAAGAATTTTCTATCGTGGCTCAAATCACTCCCAGAAAACTGGACAGCTACCGACATCCCTACTAGTGCAAGTTATTATTTCAGTTGGTCAGAATTGGTACTCGGTAGCTTCTTGAAGCCTGTGGGGAAGTAGCTAACTCCTAAGCTAATTCCAGTCCACTTAACACATGGCTGACATCTACATTTTGATTCCTTAGTTTAGCGTTGGAGCTGCAATGTGCTTAGACAAGAGTCACCAAAACGTTTCTGCAAATACATCCATATTCCATCCAGGTCTTCAGTCAGGCTGCCCAGACTTTTAATGATTTAGTGCACAGAATAAATAACTGCAAACACCTGTTGTATTGAAGTCCATGACCCATGCTTGTGAGAAAATTACTGAGTGGGAAATAAACAGCAAAAGCTTTCAGGAGAGCACAGTTTAGTGCAGCCAAAAGGACGTTACCCGGATTAAGCAAGTGAAGGATGACATTAGCACTGCACAGAGCACATTTGGGATACTGCTGGAAAGCACTGCTGGATAAATTTGTTGAAATGGGACTGAAACTTCCTATTGGACAGCTGATTATCATGGTATATAGGTTTACCTAATACACAGGCTTTGTAGCTTGTCATTCACACAATATATTCTTTACTTCGTAAGCTGCAATTTTGTGGTTTTAGATTGTCAACTTCTGCTGCCGAGCGTTGCTCCCGTTGGGGCAGACGCGATGTGTGTATTCGACCATTAGCTGTCGTCTTCACAGTGTGTACGAGTGCAAATTTTCAGAGCAGACATGTGGAGACGGGAACTAACGGCTGGCGATCCTCAGTAATCACTAGATGGCACTAGTTCTTAAATGTCGGCCTGGTGTTTATGTAAACTAACTCTGTTATGATGGTCTTTTCGATTATGCCTCATATCCCGATCAATCCGTATTGATATTGGGCCGATATCAGCAAAAATGCTGGATATCACATATCACATTGTGCGATGTGGTAATGTAAGCAGTGTGAATAGTTTGAACATGACAGCCTAATTTTAGCCTACCTAAAGCACGTCAATTAAAAACAGCTTGTCAGCATCATTATTGGCCGATTCTGAAGAATTCATTAACGGTATAAGAAAAGCAAATGTGGTATCATGCTCTAGTATCCACTACGCAGGGTGCAGTATATGCTGTATATTCAATTTAGGAGGTTTGATAAACACAAAGATCACCTCACCAACCTCTCACGTCAAAGATTTGTCCAGAGATATCAAGCGACTCCACAATTCCCGCCTGGAACCAGTTTCGCAACTGCCACCTGCCACATCGTCCAACGCACCTCTAACTAGGCAACTGCAAGTGTAGACTCATTATGCTGGTACAGCACTTCCTGATTTCCAGCTTTAGGCACGTAATTACACATAGCCTAGTAATGGTTAATAAGGAATGAGCTTAACTGCTAAGTAGACTTAAAAGCTGGCATCATGCCTACAGGCTGCCACAGATACAAGCAGCTGAAGTGAATGGGGAAAAGGATGGTGAATGAGAAGTCTAAAGAGTGAGTCAAAGATAAACAGGTGGACTGAGGGACGACGCAGTCCAGATCAAAAATCTAAGATGCAATGGTTTCTTTTTGAATCTAGTACACAGAATAACGTCCTTGAGGATCTGTGGGAAATAAGCATACCCTGTTCCGAGGCCAGGCAAAAGTAGGACAGGTGTGGTTATAACACAAAAGAAATAGCCAGCACTTAAAAACAAGAAAACAGCAGTCACGGTCAGTTAAGGCTGACAACGGCTGAACTAATGAACCCGGCCTCATCCGGCTCATTGGCTTTGTTTGCAAAAATAATAATAATAATTAAATACATTTTTTTACAAAAGTAATAAATTACACTGACAACAAAAAATGATTAAAAAAATAGACGAAAACTCCCAAAAGAAGAGTAGCATCCTTCTAGGCCTCTGTTCTCCTCCCTGCAAGAACAGGAGGAGGAAAAAAATTCACACAAACGCTGCCAAAGCGCTGTGTCTCAGCAGCCTCATCTGCATTATAAAGCAGGCAGAGGAGCCCTGCTGTATAATTAAGGCCCGCGATGCAATTTGCTTTGAGAAGAGAAGTGACAAATGTGTTTATTTACGTGCTCCCCACGGAGGCCGGAGCCACCCTAAAGTGCGCAGGAAACGGCCGATGAAGAGGGGCTGCAATAACAGACAGCCTCTAACGAGCTCCCGAAGGGTAGAGGGGACTGAAACACCGGCGTTTTTTTGGGGCCGATTCCTCCTAGCCAAACCATACCTACTGCAGCATGACAATGGCATAGAAAGCTGATCTCTGATCAGCGTGTTGGAGAAAGCTGAAAGCGGCAGGAGGAAGCAGAGTGGTGGTGCTGAGTGGATAATAGCTCATCCTCATTAGGCAGAGACATCCTGAACAGTGGGGAGAGCAGGTCACTGTGGCTTGAGGTTCGCCTGCAGCTACCGCCAGCTCCGCTGTGACGTCTGGCAACAAAGTCGTGTCAAAGTGGAACGGAACAAGGCACCGATTGGTCCTGACGTCTCGGCACGAACCCAGCGACACACAACCGAATCCCACCTATCACCCACCACCGCCCTCTAACTGTCCGCGTGTTTGTTTTCTGGGCATGCCTGTGCAGTTATGACATTCGCACAGAACAGATGTACTTTTGAAACACTCTCTCCAGCCTAAACAGGAGGGTTAGGGCTTATGCAACATTGTTAGTCCTCATCCTCTGGCGTTGTAGCCTACTGCTGCATAGCATTTAAATGTCTTATCAAAAGTACCTTTAGCAATATTTACAGAAATTTGAAGCTTTGTCCCCTGTAACTACTCAAATCTGCTGCTGAGCTGAGCTGAGATGGTTGTTTGTCTGGCATGGTAAAATGTAGTGCTGTAATCATGACCATTACAGGTGAGTCAAGACTGAGGCTTGGACACATCTTGTCAGAGCAAAAATCAAGACTTTGTAGTAGCCCAAGTCAAGATCAAGACAAAACTGCAACCAGATTAAGAATATTTTTAGAAAATGAAAATAATTATTAGCATTAATAAACGAGAAGCGAAAACCTCCTTGGGTATGTGTCTGTCTGTCTGTCTGTCTGTCTGTCTGTGTGTGTGTGAGTGAAAAATGTATGTGTTTGGGGGGTCTTAGTGGAGAAGCCTTGTTTGAGTCTGATTTGCACCCTCTGAACAAACAGTCATAACTCAGGAAATGTTACTCTATCGTTTAACCGGGTAGATGGTGTGAGATAAGACCCCTTGAGGATTATTTTGGTGTAATGTTGTGTGTACTGAGAAGAAAATCTCAAAGTTATGACGAGTTAAACACAGAGAAAATCTTGAAATAAGCAGATTCTGATTTTGAGAAATTTACATGGGAGTGAATGGGGCAGTTTTCTGCCTAGTGCCAGACAAATGCTCATAACTCTAAAGCTAATTGATAAAATGATGAGATATTTTGAGGTTTCAAAAAAGACAAGTTTCTCTACCAATTAAAACTGAAATGGAGTTTCTAGGTCAAAGTTGAAGTTCTGATCATTCCACAGTTCATTCTTATGGGAGGTTTTTAATTTTTAAACTTAATTTTATTAAAAACTACCAATCTGATCGACTCCAACAACACACAGCACAAGCCACAGCGCTGAGCACTCTAATAATAATAATAATAATAATAATAATAATAATGATATTTTAAATATATGTTGTAAAATAACAAAACAATACATCCCTTAAGTCCACTGAATGTAAACCCAACAAAAAAATATTTTAAATGAAAATATAGTAATAATATTCTGATCTGCTGTCAGAGGACTATTTGAGTTTTGGAACCAGCAAACAATTAAAAAAATAAAACAAACACAGTTACGCCATCATGGAAAGGTTCTATTAGATCCCCAAATGGCAGCAAACAGATTTAATTTAAACATGTTCAGAAATGACTGATTCAATTCTGTTAGGTACTGTTGATGAGAAATAATGATAGAAAACTGTCAGTTTCTAATTAATTCAGATGCTTTTTAGGATTAACAATGTCTGAATCCATAATAAGACAGAATTCCGTCAAGACCGAGATTTAATTTTTGGTCAGAAGTACTACAGTACTAGTAAAATGCATCAGCATGTGCAATAAGAGATTTACATGTGCTACTGCGTTTTCTATCATTATATACAAGAAGCACAGTGCTGCATTTGTTTCTGAACGGACTGTTATAGTTTCTGAGTGAACACACACATTCAGAGTGGAACTCATTTGGGGTTAGGGACATGCATTTCCACCGATTTTGATATTCCAATATCTGTGAAAGCCCATAAACGAATATCCCGTTAACTGGGGATAGGGAAAATAATAGCAAAAAAGAAGAAACGGATTTAGTTTGAAATTAATGTAGAACTGTGGTTTACCTTTTTAGGAGAACGCACCGGTGTTGTGCAAAGCTTTAGCATCGCACAGAGGAGTGCTTTTCAAAACATTACTTTAAATCGGTACGTTTTCATGTCGATTGGGCAACAAAATAAAGACTGCATCAAATGAGCCAACAAGCTAAAACTAGTACAACACTAGTTGCTAATGAAAACTCACTCTCCACATGTTTTTCTTTTTGTCAGAGAAATATATTTTAACTGTTTCTGGACTTAATGTTTGCCCAACACAGTGAGCGACAAACGCTGCGCTATCTCTGCCTTATCAATGCTCTCCATAACACGGCACTCATGTTTTTTAGTGGCAGAACATATTGCACTGCACAGCTCTGTTAGAACATAAACGCTGCATTTCAGAGTCGTTGCTCTGTATATTTTCTCTCTTGTCCCGTCATTAAATGTAACATAGATGAAAATTATGATTTCAGTATTTGAATTCCGCCACAAACGTTTAACTGTGTACTCCAGTACTCACGCACACACTTACTACGGGTGTTATCAGTGTCATGATGCATCGTATCACTATGCAAAACTGACCATGTGCATTGCTTTATATTCTCAAAAAGTATGTAGTATGATTTGCTGCCTCTGCTAAATAAGCGATATTCTTCACGTGATTGACGCCACATACGTCATGAAGCAAAAAGTGCCCACTTTCGATAGTCATCGATTGGTCTAAGCGCCATTCATGATCACAAAAATCCTGAAGCTGGAGCCGGTTAGGTGTACAGCATAAAATGCTATGTAGCCCAGTATAAAATGACCCACAACAACAGGACAGAAATTTTAGGTTCAATCTAACTTAATAAACAATCCTAATTCATGAGCCTGCTGATCGTTCTCCATTGCACATTTTGTTTGAAATGTTGTAAGAATACCGAATAATGAGCCCTGTATTGTGAACTGAACCCACTCCTACAATTCACATCACTAAAAGAGCTTACCGATTTGTTTAACTGGAATAACAATAACTTGCAGCTGAAGAGTCAGATATATTGCAAATGTGTTTTCTTATTCAGAAAGATCTCAATTTTCAGCATTCTTAGATGTTTTAACATGCATCAAAAATGAAAATAAAAAATACATTAAGAAATCCATTATTAATAGAGAAGAGTAGTTTAACAAGCATAGAAATCTGCTTTATCCCCTAGGATTAAAGCAAACTATCCTGAAAATACCCTTGTGTCATTTTACATCTGTTTCATTTTTGGAAATACAGCCTACTAATACCTAGGTCTCCAGTATCTTTCCTAGTCATGCAGCAGCAAATATAGTTGTAAATATTTGCACAGCACCTATTTTTCCTGGCCGGTTGCGTATCTTTCTGTGCATGGGCCCTCATATGCAAGTAACATGCTAACTGGACTTGCAAGAAATGCCCAAGCGTGGAATGGCTCGCCAGCATTTTCTTTTGTTTAACCGTTTTAAGGCCATTTGCACAGGGAGATGCCAGCTCAGCCTAAACTGTGGCGCCCAAAGATAAGAGATCAAAAATCCATAACCTGAAAATTCATTACTAGGGTCTGAAATAAACTTTTTCACCATCACACCTTCCACTGCGACAAGCAGATTTTTTTTGTAGCACTCAGAACTTTTATCAGCCACTTCTGAAGTCTGTGTGGAAACATGAATTAAAACAGACTCTTGTGCCTGCACTTAAATAGTAAAAACAGTTTCGCTTACATCCACATCAGATTTGCATTTTCTGATTGACTCCCCCCCGCGACCCTGAGGGAGAAGCGGCTTAGAAAACGTGTGTGTGTGTGTGATTGACTCCCTTGATAACTATTCACTATCATAATTTGACGGCGCAGACAGTGAAGCCTGGACTGTCAAAGATTAAGTCCCTTATTAGTCCCACAACAGGGAAATTTCACCTCCGCATTTAACCCATCCGTGAAGTGAAACACCACATACACACTAGTGAGCACAAACACACTAGGGGGCAGTGAGTACACTTGCCTGGAGCAGTGGGCAGCCCTATCCGCAGCGCCTGGGGAGCAGTTGTCATGTACTGTCGGCTCTGGGAATCGAACCGGCGACAGGGCCAGTTCCCTAACCTCCAGCCCACGACTGCCAAAGTTGCAGCACAACACAACATTCTAGCGCATTTGTGACAGCAGGTTACTACTTGTTAAAGTAATATGGAAAAACTTATCCACCAAGGCAGAGATCTGACAACCTCACCCACCACGCTCTACATTAAGTTGGTAAACCAATCATTTTTATATTTGTTTTGGTTCCCAACGGCGAACATCAGGCCACAGAGCTGTTCCGCCCTACTTCAGTGCTGAAGGTTTAAATAGCACAGTCTAAAATCTGCATGAAAGCTAAGGTGAGAATTGTCCCCTAAAGATTCAGATTAGACTCACCCTGGTGGGGCTCTGCTGGAGCCCTGCGGATCCGTTCTTCCCGCAGCCATTCGCATGCTATTTATTTTCCCCGTGACAGAAACGGGACAGTGCGGCCTAACAATACAATACAAGCGTGATAAACAATCGCAAGGTCAAGTCCTAGACTAGAGAACTCATCGTGGTGGCTACTGCCAAAAATAATAGGCTTCTTTATGATTCAAGTTTGTGTTAAAAACTGCAGGCTTTAATGTACAATTCTGATTTTCTTAATTTTATCCTGTCTGTCTGTTCACATCCAAGCAAAGTGACCAAAATCAGACACATATAGGGGCGGGCAACATCACAATATTTCATCATTATTGTGATACATTACGCCACAATATGCTTTTCCCAGCATATCTTGGATCTTGTCAGTACTTAAAGAAAACCAACAGACTATGTTTCATCACAAGCAGGGCATAACTAGTCCTGTTTAACTGTATTCAGCGCAATGGAAATGACTGTATTCATAGTTTTTCATTTCACTGTATTTTTTAAATGGGGCAATGCTGGGTGTGCTTTTGTCTGTTCCAAAAAACTATGCACTGCAATACAGAGAGCATCAATACAATGTCTTCAAATATCATTTTATATTTTTGTCATATCGCCTACCCCTAGACACATATGTGTTTATATAAAAAAAAAAAAAAAAAAAACACACCTGTTCCAATAACCTAATTTAAGCCATGTCTGGCAGGTTCTCCATCATCTGGAGCCTGGATTTTCTGTCTCATTACAGTGGATCAGTTTTTACTGGAGTACATCTCCATTACAACTTATGCTGCAAGCCTAACCTGCTCCAGAGCAGGTTTACTTCAGAGTTTTGGTTCATAAACAGCTCTTGGACCAATCGGACTGATCGCATTTGTGGTGTCAACCACTTATAAAGCAACAAGCACTAACCCTGATGCAGTGTTGCTTTTTACTATTATAAATGCCTTACGTTCTACCTGTTTGTAACGTGACTTCTTTTTACCCCACTTTAAAAAACAAGCAACCTTTTATATTGTTTAATGCAACTGGCTGTTAAAAACGTCACACTTTCATGTTCTTGCACACAGATGTTAAACATATCTTGAGCATCTACACCTAGATTGACAAAGAAAGTTGTTAACCGAGTTAAACGAGGTTAGATTTGTCAGGTTCTGTAAGGCCAACCCCATCTAAGTTGAACATGCTTTGCGAGAAAGGCTCCTGGACAGACTGCAAGGCTGTAGTGAAAACTAGGAACTAAACTGACCAGCAGGGCTGCACAACATATACAAAATATTGGTATTGCGTTGTTGTATTGCACCATATTGTGATTTGATGTGTGTTGAAACACATTCAAAATGTATTCGTGAAAGAATAATGAGGCATAATTATAAACTGGTCTGCATTATTTTGACCACAATGAGCTGCAGCCCAAACCCACATGCACACATTCATATCCTCCACGCTGCATCTTACACAAAGAAAAGTGCAGTGTAAATAACATTAACTCATTTTCAATCCTTTTCAGAACTGACACCTAGCTATAAATCAGTAAAGTAGGCCAATGTCACCTAAAAGCTGCAGCTTACTTGTCCACCTAGAATAAAACTACAAATTCCAGCTACAAGGAGGTGTGAGCCAACCTACTGGTATAAATGGAACAGAAACAGGGCTGTGTGTATCTTACTGACTAGCATACAGGCACTGAATGGCACAGCAAGAGACAATCCAAGCATTTAGACTTATGAATAAAATTAGCGTGCTTTGTGAAAGCATGAAGCTTGATTGGGAGGCCATCTGGCCTGCAGCTCATGCATTTTAGCTCTTAACTAATTTTTGACTGACTCTCTACAGATTAAGCGAGCATAAGCCACAGAGCAAACAAGCAGAATGACCTTCTTCAAGGTTTTAATATCTTCAAAGCGAGTCTGCTGGACGTAGAGATAGGCCAAGAAAGTCGGCTAAGACTAAATATGCGTCAAAGTGACTACAAGTCAAAATAAATGTCAACCACTATAAACCTGTTCAAATGGTTAGTCGTTGCACAGCCAAGCACATCGTGGGCACCACAGACAAGTTTCACTGTGTGACTGTAAGCTTGAAGGGAAACTCCACCGATTTTTCAAAATTCTGCATAATTAAATGGCTAACATATCAACAAAGTCAATCAGAGAGTTTTTTTTTTTAGTTGGAAATGCTCCGTTCTAGAAAAACTCGCCAAGTCAGAATTGTTCACTATAGTAGTGATAGAGACCAGACATCTGAGGAGTTTAATGCCCCTAAAAGCTCCGTCTCAGAAAGTTTTTGTATTACAATAGTTCTGTAATAAGGTTTTTGGTCCAAATCGTTTTTAAATCAGCTTATTTCAACCCATCATGGTGGAAGGATAAAAGAAATGTGTTGTAAGGCAAAAGCTCCCA
This sequence comes from Pygocentrus nattereri, assembly GCF_015220715.1. NCBI lineage: Eukaryota > Metazoa > Chordata > Actinopteri > Characiformes > Serrasalmidae > Pygocentrus > Pygocentrus nattereri. The sequence goes on from NC_051235.1 coordinate 8,635,221, forward strand.
AAGAAAGATTTACCAGAACTTTACCATCATCAACATTACATACAAAACATCAGAAGGCACGTGTAGGTTCACTGGTGGTTCTGGATATTAAATAAAATAGCTATATTTGTGTTGTATACATCACGACCCTTGGTTCCTATAACCATCACTGCAAAGAATTTTGAGTCATTCTCTATAACGAATCATTTCACATCAAACCACGCGGAATGACTTTGTTTACATTACAGCCCCTGAATTACACAGAAAAAACAGCGGAATTCCCCTTTAAGCTTCGCTGAACATTAAACCCGCTGAAGCCAAACATTTTCAGGAACGGCTCGTTTGAGAGATAAAAGAGAATTCGAGAGACATTTACACACAACTTAACAGTGAGCTCCTAAAACCAGAAAGCCTATTTGCTCTGTGACCCTGACCACCAGCCAGGCCCTCACCACTAACTTAGATTAGCTAAACGTCAAGAGCCGCCGTCCGTGTGAGAGAGAGGGAGCTCGACAGCCAGCTAACGGCTGAGCGACCGTAGCTGACCAGCTAACGAGAGCGATTAATTGAAGTTAAAGAGCTGAGCAGGTCTCCATTTCTCTCCCGAACACGCTATCCATCTCCTTTATCTCCTTTTACCGTTTCATTCAACAAACAGCTCCCGCTGACGCGTGTAACACCGAAGCTAGCTGGCTAACACTATGAAGCGCCGTCAAAAAGCAGCTAGCTAGCCGGTTTTAATGTGTACGCGAGAGTCGTGCTAAATGCTGGCTGGCCAGTTCAAGTCCCACAGTCGTGCTTTATAACCAAACACCTTTGTTGGCAATGCAGGCAGGAATGACTTCACACACGTTTAAACGGTTTACTAAGCTGTCGTGTCTGACATGCCGCCACGGACACTGACGCGCTAGCTCGGCTAGCTAGGTTAGCAACGTACGGTCTTTTTCGATGAAACCCACCGGCTAATGCCGATAGCTATGCTACTACCTTAAGCTAAGTGTGCCCTTACAGTTACGCTAAGATTGTCAGTTTGGCCACAAACGCACATCACATTACTTATCAGCAAGTACATTAAGAACAAAAACCAAACATGAACGTACCGATATCAATGACAGAGTCTGAAACTTTCCAGAAGAAAACCAAAATCAATGTCGCAGAAGCATGTACAGCTTAGCACGCTAAACTGAACAAGTCAATCAGTCAGCAACACTGGGGCTACTAGGGCCGCTGCCCAATATGCGTATTTGTGTCCTAGCGAGGGTGCCTAGCTAGTGCGTAGACTTTTGGCTGCCTTTGGCGGAAAACACAAGTGCGCACAAGCTAAGCGCCCTAAGTAAGTGCACCGGTACACATGTTGGAATGCAGCCCAGGACGAGGAAAGAAAGGCAGCGGAGAAAGGGGCGCGGGCAGTCGAGTGACTGGCAGGGACCACAGCGAATCGGATGGTTCAAAAGTGAAACGGGGTCCCGCCTCCTGAAACAGTTTAAAGTTTAATGGTAATATAATTAAATAGAGAGTGTGCAAGGAGACACCACCCACCTAGTCTGAAGAACGACAAAAAAAGAACCCCTGCCACTGTGCAAATGACATCCCTCCTCATCCATCCTGTTTGGATGAATGTTGTTTGGGCTACAAATCACGGCAGATACATTAATTCTGTGTATAGTATCCACAGAGATGTAATACTAAATGGGTTCAGATGTGTCAGAGGTTCAACTAGCTACAATTACAGGCATGTGAAAAACTACTTTGTTTCATACAAAGTTGACGCCCTAACTACAGTATAGGTTAAGGTAACAGACAAAGCCTTTCTTTCCGAAAAACAGAAAGTTTGCAATCATTTCAATCAGCTGTCCATAAAAATATATACACATTAAGCGGTATTGTTTCACTCTGGAGAGCTTGTGGGTTAACCAAAGAGGCACAAATGATCCCACACATTAAAATCAACATATAATTTAATCCTGTCAAATGCAAACCGTGGTTCATATATCAGTGAGATGTTCACTTTTAAACACAGAAAGTGTTACAGGGGAGTTCCGCCAATCTTTCACAATTTCTGAATAATTCAGCTCTTGAAATGTAACCAGAGTCATTCAGAGTGGTTTGATGTGAAATGGTTCATTTTAGGGAAATTTACAATCTCTTATTTCTTTACAGTGGCGGTGGTAGGAACCAGAGATCACAATGTCTGCAACATAAATATTTTATTTACTATCCTAAACCACCAGTGGACCTATATGTGTCTTCTGAGCTTTTATGTGTAATGCTGATGATGGTAAAATAGTCATAAATCTGAAAAAATATGTTTTCTTTGGGGACTATTTTGCCTTACAACACCTAGCATGCACCCCTCCACCACGACTGGATTAAAATAAGCGAAGTAAAACACATTTTGAGGGAGAACCTTATCGTAAAACAGGCAGCATATTCATAACCATTTCATGTAATAAGCTTCTGTGCGGGAGGTTTTGGAGGCATTAAACTCTTCAGACATCTGGTTCCTATTGTTCACCACTGTCAAGAATTCTGACTCAGCAAGTTTCACACATCTGGAACGTTTCACACCAAACCACCTGAATGATTTTGTTTACATCTACATCTACATCTAATTTAATTATGGCGGTTAGATTAATTGATAAAGAAAGTGCTTGAGCTGTAATTTCATTGTGCTTCGTTTAATTCTGACTTGTGAATCTAATGGTGATGTACGTATTGATAGTTTTACTAAAGCACAACACCGGGCCTCATTCAGCAATATCTTCCTTCGTTTTTTTCTTAAGTTTGTTCTTGAGAAATGTCCTAAGAAAATGTGTACATCAGCTTTATGACATGTACTTAAACTGGAGAACCTTTGTGCTCTTGAGTGTGTGCAGATCCCAAGGGAAGAAAACACCGGTGGATGTCAGAAGTTCAGTGAAAACTGCTTGAGTAGGTTTTAAAGAGAAATCTCTTCTTTAGAACACTTGGAGAAAGAGGCCTATTGTTATTGTTATTGTCAAAATATTGCTTTCATTTAACTAACAGAGTAAAACTGTAGAACCTTTGTCCCATTATTGCAGGTCGCATCAGGGAGAGATGTGTGGTTTTTTGAAAGCTTGAATTTAATGGAGATGGATGGTTTTATTCTCCACACTGAATAGCCTAGAATAATAAAATGCCAGATGTTACAGGGCACTGACTGCTGACGAAACTCGCTGTGAATGTCGAAACGTTTCTCCTCTGCTCTGTACGTGTAAAAATACAGGCAAAAGTGGCTGTGTTTTGAAAAATCTCAGCTCCTATAATTTCCTCACAGGATTTTTATGTAGCTAATTTGCACCAGGTAAGAAACAAAAAAGACCATATAGTCTGTCATTAATAATGACTTAGTGTCTCATAATGATGAGAACATTTTCCCATAATTATGAGATGTTAAGTCATGAGAAATGCGTTATGAGACAGTAAGTCATAATTATGGTAAGCTAATTTATAATTGTGAGAAGGCAAGTCATAATTATGAGTTACTAAGTCCTAATTATGATATGCTAATTTGTAATTATGAGAAGATGAGTCATAATTAGGGGAAAGTAAGTCATAACTGTGAGTTAATAAGTCATAATCATAATTAGAAGATGAGTCATAAGTACAAGATGCTAAGGTATAATTATGTGAAAGTAAGTCATAAATATGAAATGCTTAGTCATAATTATGAGAAGGTAAGTCATAATTATGAGATGCTAGTCACAAGAGAAGGTAAGTCCTAACTATGAGTTACTAAGTAATAATTATGGCATAGTAAGTCCTAATTATTAGACAGCAAGTCGTAATTATATAAAAAAAGTCATGATTATGAGACACTAAGTCACAATTATGAGAAAGTAAGCCATAACTATGAGTTACTAAGTCATAATCATGAGAAGTTAAGTTATAATTACAAGACACTACCTTATAATTATGAGAAAGCAAGTCATAATTGAGATGCTAAGTTATCATTATGAGATCAAATCTCAGTATTATGAGATACTAAGTAATCATTATGGCATAGTAAGTCATAATTATTAGAAAGCAAGTCATAATTATAAAAAAAGTCATAATTATGAGATGCTAAGTCATAACTATGAGAGGCTAAGTCATAATTATGAGAAAGTAAGCCATAACTATGAGTTACTAAGTCATAATCATGAGAAGCTAAGCCACAAGTACAAGACGCTATGTTATAATTATGAGAAAGCAAGCCATAACTATGAGTTACTAAGTCATAATCATGAGAAGCTAAGCCACAAGTACAAGACGCTATGTTATAATTATGAGAAAGCAAGTCATAACTATGAGTTACTAAGTCATAATCATGAGAAGCTAAGCCACAAGTACAAGACGGTATGTTATAATTATGAGAAAGTAAGCCATAACTACGAGTTACTAAGTCATAATCATAAGAAGCTAAGCCACAAGTACAAGACGCTATGTTATAATTATGAGAAAGCAAGTCATAACTATGAGTTACTAAGTCATAATCATGAGAAGCTAAGCCACAAGTACAAGACGCTATGTTATAATTATGAGAAAGCAAGTCATAACTACGAGTTACTAAGTCATAATCATAAGAAGCTAAGCCACAAGTACAAGAAGCTATGTTATAATTATGAGAAAGCAAGCCATAACTACGAGTTACTAAGTCATAATCATGAGAAGCTAAGCCACAAGTACAAGACGCTATGTTATAATTATGAGAAAGTAAGTCATAACTACGAGTTACTAAGTCATAATCATAAGAAGCTAAGCCACAAGTACAAGACGCTATGTTATAATTATGAGAAAGTAAGCCATAACTATGAGTTACTAAGTCATAATCATGAGAAGCTAAGCCACAAGTACAAGACGCTATGTTATAATTATGAGAAAGTAAGCCATAACTATGAGTTACTAAGTCATAATCATGAGAAGCTAAGCCACAAGTACAAGATGCTATGTTATAATTATGAGAAAGTAAGCCATAACTATGAGTTACTAAGTCATAATCATAAGAAGCTAAGCCACAAGTACAAGACGCTATGTTATAATTATGAGAAAGTAAGCCATAACTACGAGTTACTAAGTCATAATCATAAGAAGCTAAGCCACAAGTACAAGACGCTATGTTATAATTATGAGAAAGTAAGCCATAACTATGAGTTACTAAGTCATAATCATGAGAAGCTAAGCCACAAGTACAAGACGCTATGTTATAATTATGAGAAAGTAAGCCATAACTATGAGTTACTAAGTCATAATCATGAGAAGCTAAGCCACAAGTACAAGACGCTATGTTATAATTATGAGAAAGCAAGTCATAACTACGAGTTACTAAGTCATAATCATGAGAAGCTAAGCCACAAGTACAAGACACTACGTCATAATTCTGAGAAAGCAAGTCATAATTGAGACTCTAAGTCATAATTATGAGATTAAATCCCATTATTATGAGATACTAAGTCATAATAATTAGAAAGCAAGTAATTATAAGATGCTCTGTCAATTAGGAGATATTACGTCATAATTCTGAGAAACGTCGCCGAAGACAATGACGGGATTTTAATAGAGCACTTTCAGGGCGCGCTCCGGTTTGTCGCGCGGATATGACGCAGAGCGCTAGGGTACTTTTCCACGTTGCCGCGAAATGTCAAACGGTGCAGCACGCGCGCAGTTTTGATGTAAACAACGCGTAGGATTAGCTGCAGTGCTAACGGGTTACGAAACGTCCATTATGGGTTTTAATCACAAAATGACGCTTTAGTTCCGTGCGTGTAAAAGGTACAAGCGCTTTTAAACGGCGGAAACGTCTTCGCCTGGGAAGTTTGTTGGCCAGCTAGCGTCTCTTGTCAAAAAGTTGTGCCGTTCCTGCTCCGTGTCCTGTGCTTTCCTCTTCAGCCTCACCTTTCTGTGTTTTTATTTTTATTTTTATGCCTGAGCTGGAACTGTGAAAAGGGCGAGAGTATGATAAAAAGTCAGGACAAGCTCTCGGCAAAATCCTTCCAGGGCAAGGATGAGGACTTGCTGCTTTTACCAGAGAAGTTGCAGAAGAGGCTGCTGGCGTTTCAGCGGGAGGGGGTTAAATTCGCCCTGTCCAGAGATGGAAGGTCAGTGAACGCCGTTAAAACCATTAACGAATCTACTGACTCAAAAAGCTGAATTTCAGCACAGTTACAGGTTAACGTTGCCATTCAAAGGGGACGTCCACCTGTTTTTCGAAATTGCGGCGTTGTTGAGGCACTGAGCTGTAACCGAAGGCATCCAGAGTGGTGGGATGTGAAACGGTCTATTGTAGCTACACTCTTAAAAAAGAAGGTTCTTCAAGGGTTCCTTAGTAAAGGAAGTGGTTCTGTTTAGAACCATGAGTTCTATATAAAATCCTTTCCTGCTTAAATGCTTCTCTGCATGTTTTTGGATCTATATAGTTAGAACCTTTTTGAAAATGGTGCGTGTGGTTTTTGGTGCTATCCAGAAGCATTTCAGACAGGTTCTGAGGAGGACCATATACAACACATTCTCCATCAATCTGAGAAACTATTCCACAATGGAAAGTACCATTTAGGCTTGAAGTGCTTCTATACAGAATTCATGGTTCTAAATAGTCGTTCCCTTTACTAAAGAGCCATATTTTCTCTTTGCATTGGTGGCGATGGGAAGCAGGAGTTACGATGTTCACAACACAAACGTTGATTAGTTTGTTTACGATCCAAAACTACCAGCGAACCTGCACACAGCTTCTGAGTTTTGCTTTCTAATAGTAAAATAGTGGAAGTCCTGGAAAACTGCGTTTTCTTTGGGGTTTTTTTTTGGGGTTTTGTTTTACTATGCCCTGCATTTACCTCTCTACCATGGATGGGTTTCAAGATGATGTTTAAAGCCAAAACTTTGTCCCAAAATATGATTAAAACAACGTGTCAGACGTCAGGCAGTGTATTCGCATGTGCTAACTTGTGCTGACTTTCTGTGAGGGAGCTTTTAGAAGCATTCAAGTCTTCAGACATCTGGTTTCTGTCACCACCGCTGTAAACAGTTCTGACCGGTAAGTTTATCTGGAACGGGGCTTCTCACAACAAACCGTTCTGAAGGACTTGGACATTTAACTGTAGAGATTTTGAAGTTCAGATCTTACTCTGTCATGTGTTTCAGCAGGAGGGGGTTAAAGTCAGCAAACACTGAAAATACATTAACTTTTATTAAAATGCACTTACACGTTCATGTGGTCATCTTGTTGAAGCTCAGGCCTTATTCTGCTGCACTTTAGCTGCAGGGGTCACTTTTTACCTCTCTAGACATTGATAAGTGATGACCGTAAGTACATTAAAACAGCTAACTTTTTTTACAATACAGTTACGTGTAGTGTCCTTATCATCATCGATTTCAGACCTTATTCTGGTGCCGTTTCACCAGTGAGTATGTCCAAATTGGCCCTCTCCTGGGACGAAAGGTCAGCAGATGCTGTGGAAATTTGCAAAAATATAACTAGATAGTCTTCATTATTAACAAATGAATAGTTTAAATGTAAATCTTAACCAACTGCCGTTTCAACATGGGAGACCTGTTCAACTTTTCCAGGTATGGAAGGACAGTAATGCGTGAATTATCATGCCTCAATATTGCAAAATCCTCGCAAGAACTAGTGAATGTTAGTTAGGGCACTTTAAAGTCAACCTGAAATCAAAATGGTCATTTTGTCCCTTTTAAAGTTCATCTTAGTCATTTCAAACCAATCTGTTGTATTATTCAAAAGACAAAGATCTTGTTTATCCATCCTCTTTGATCCAAGTGTAGTTACCTTTGCCCCCCTCTAACTGCCACCTGTTTACAATAGTGCGTTCCAGCGGCAGAGAAAAAACCACTAACCACCACCTGCACCCATCGTCGAATGAGAACAGCTGTCGTCACCTCTGTTTCCGGCTGTATGTACATGTTATGTCAGCAGGCAACCTCTTTTGTTCATGTCGCTTTATTCTCTTGCGTTCGCTCTTGTTTATAAAATAATCACTAATGAGTTGTTTCAGCTACTTTACAAGCGAAAATGTTAAAAAATCTGGCAACATTTGCAGTTTTCTGCCATGCTGAGAGGCTGCAAGGCTGAAAGGCGGGTCATCTCCACTTCGTTCACACATTAGTTACACCAATTTATTTTAATGATAATCTGATTTTCTTTTTTCTATTTCTTTTCCTCTTAGTTTCGCTGTGAAAGTGTAAGAAAAGCTAAAGCAGTGTGGCGGCTGAGAGGCTCTCTTTCTAACCGAATAATAATCATGGGTCAGAAAGGACTCACGTTTTGACCTGTTTATTTTTCTCTTTGGATTTTCTGCTAAACAGACAGAGGCTGATGGCCCTCAGAGACTGATGAATAAAATCATTTCCCACCTGCAGTTTTTTCCTTCCAGAGTTTCCCATTTCACTCCAAAATATGTCACATTAAGGACGAAAACTGCATTCTGACTTTCAAGTCACGCTGACTTTAACTTAGGTAGCTGGAGTATGAGACTAGTGAACTCGTCAATAATTTGCTCAAATAAAAAGTGAGAAGCAAGATTGTATATATAAAATCCCCCAAATAAAACTGTAGATGCTCCAATTACTCCCTTCGTCAGCAGCCTGTGGATTAATCACTGAATGATGTGCAAACACAAATGTTCCACATGTGTTTTGATTATAGCGTAATAACTCGCATTACGCTGTGGCTACATGTTCTTATCCTCATCTGGGTTATGTTCAGATCTTTTTCTCTGTGGGCCTCTCTTACTGTTTAAAACCTGTCGTCTCCATCCGAAACAGAAAGGGATTCTTCAGCCAGCTAACACCCGTGAGTGATTAAGAGAGAGCAGACGTTGTAATTTACTCCAGCTCCTGGTCGATCTGAGCCCCGGCGGTGGCGGGTCAGAGAAGCCAGTCAAGAGATCCAGTGATGAGGGGGCTGGATCAATAGCAGGACATGGGAAGCTGTGTTCGTTGGGGCCGAGGTCAGGCAGTTAATTAGAGCTGCACTGAGAGAGCCGGGCTCCGGTGCATCTTATGCCAGTCTCCCTGAGGACCAGCAGCTCTAATACTGATAAAGAGGATTTATACCACTTTCCTTACTGAGAACAGTTTAACACTACTGCAGCTACAATGCCAGTAAGTGAAGGAACACAATGCTGGATGCCTAAATGATACAGACAATGTCAAAACACATGTGAGCACCCAATGCTTATTGGACTGAGCACAGAAAAATATTCAGACATCTCTGATTAACACCTCTTCAAATTAATCTAGTTAGTCACTAAGTAATAAAACAAGGCCTCAAACATATTCAGCATGAGACAAGGGCATATCGTACAGACTCGCGTTCATCACCGTGTTTAAAACAAATAAAAAAGGTTCCTCTTCATCTGAATATTGTAGTCTCTGTCAGTGCTGGCTAATTATTTTGTAATGAAACAGTTTTACAGCAGGTTTTAAACTCGACAGTGCAAGCAGCAGATCGGTGATCTCACAATACAGTGCAGGATCTGCTGTGAAACTGCGACACCAGTAAGATCATCACATTTAAGTCAATTATTATAAGTGTAGTATAGAACACCAGGATGTGGGAGTGTGTGATTTGACTGGCTCTCCATCGAGTTGACGCTTCAAGTGGGAAAAATAGGCTTACATTTTGATGGGTTTAAGCACACATTTAGCGTAGCTGGTGTGGATTGAAACTCTGGATAAAATGGGAGCTTATTTGTTCTGTCTGACATACAAAAATGGAAGAATTTAGTATTTATTTGGAAACGTAGAGCATTCGAAGCCTATAAAATGCAAACCCTGACTTTTTAATTTTCATGATAATTGATGTGGTGTGGTCAGTACATATAGCCATTCTAGCACCTCACACTCATTTCTGGTTTAAATCACACCCGCTATAGGTTTGCAATTTAAAAGTATCATTCAGGAATCGGTATCCAAGTATTGGTTTTGCGATCAACAATTTTGAGCAGTACACAACCCTAGTGTCCTTCTGCGTCAGTATATAGGCAGGAAACAGTGTAGTGTTAACCGGTTTAAGTAAAGAATTGAACGTATTGGATGTTTAAGTATTGAATTGCTTACCACTTTGTAGTATTGATTAAACATTAATTAAACCTTTCAATACCTGATGCAACAGAAACTGCCACACATTCTAGTCACTAGACTTGGATGTTTTTGTGACTGCCCTTACCCTGTGAATATATATATATATATATATATATATATATATATATATATATATATATATATAAACATGTGTATGTGTGTGTGTGTGTGTGTGTATATATATATATATATATATATATATTTTTTTTTTTTTTTTTTTTTTTTGCCATTTATTTTTTAAATATTGCATATTTTCTACTCCTAAAAACCTATTTTATCTTTGATCCACAGATGTGATGGTATTATGTCAGATTGAAAGCAACAAGTCAGCTAATACTGATGTATTACAAGACTACAATTAATTAATTAATACAATTTAAAAATTACGACTACAGTTGTCTAATTGATCGAGTTTCTAGCTCCTAACAAGTGCAAGTCTCTTCCTCGTGCACATGCAGTTCATATGTTTTGTGATAAATTTTTAATACATTTTCTATTTATTTCTGTCAGTGGCTGAAATGAATGGATTATGTAACCTCAGTTCACATATTAATCCTATGGAAAAGGGAAACTGTGCTGTAATGTAGGTTTGTGTCGAATCAGAGCCACATATTCCCCAAACATAATGAGAGATGAATTAAGTTGATCACATTAATGAACTCTTACAGTATCTGCTATGAATAGTGTTATTGCTAGCAACTCTATTTATGCTGATGAAACAAAGGCAATTAGTTGTTATTTGCCTCGCAGATATGTCACTTTTTACAACATGAATTCAGTCTCCCGTTAATTGTGAATGAGGATTTCAGACAGTTTAGGTGTTGAGAGTGAAATTAGTGGGCTTGGATATTAATCTCAGTTTCAGGGGTTTTTTGCATCATGATGTTTATGCGAGCTAATAATTGCTCCATTTCAAGCAAACTCTCTTTTAAACGTGTTAATGGGACACATTTGCACTAGGTTGAAGATGCAGTGTAAAGGCTTTAAAATCAATGAGGTGAGTCTTTTAAACATAACTTTTTAAAGTTATCCTGATGATGTCTGAAGTTTTTGCTTTTTACAATACACACAGTTCAAAAACAGCTTTACAGAAATCGTAGGGCTCCATATCCCTTTCCGAGTCATTTGATATTGAATATCTGTCTATACTAAGTCCTTATCCCAATATTTATACTTGGCTAGATAATACAGCAGGGTAGTACACGCTTCAAATGCATTAAAGTTAGTCTGAACAATTACGTTAAGGAAGATATCGTCACTGTCCAATGAAAAACAAGCATCTCCAAAATAGTAATAGTAACAGGAGGAGGCAAAAAGGCTACTTTCAAAGGTTTACTTTCAATGTAAGTTAATGCAAAAAGTTATTCTAAGCAATTTTGGAACATTTCTATTGGTCCAATCGTCAAGACATTTTTACACAATGAGCTCAAATGATGCAGAAAAGGAAACATCACCAAAAAGGGAGATACATGTTTCTCATTGAACAGCCACGATATTGCAGGCTGCCAATTAGCTGCTTTAAGATATGGTGGCATTTCAGATTGTGATTGCCAGTAGTGTAGCTACATCAACGTAAACCACCCATGAGAGCAGGGTAAGGATCGCCTTTACCTTAACACCCTGGCAGAATTTGGACTTGTGGGATATTAGATTATGAAGGTAATGTGACTGATGCAAGTAGGAATTTGGACAGCATATTATTAAAGAATCAGTCAAGCAGCGTCAAAGGGGCTCTCGCTTGATCTAGGACATGTCAGACTCCAGTCCTAGTGGGCCAAAACACTGCAAACTGCCTTATTAAACACACCTGATGCAGCTAATCAGCAAACCTTCATGAGCTGAATTCAGAGCAGTAGGTGAGGGTGAATGCTAATCTCCGAGGCACTTTGGCCTGGGAGGTCCCCCAGTTTGACATGCCTGATCTAGGATCTTATTCCTGTGAGTAAGGTCGTAAGACATGGGAGAGAGATGTGAGTCCGCACTCCTGCTCTGATAAACTTTGTAGATCCATTCCACTGTTACCATTTGCTAAATTATGGTGCTGCGGCTATAGGCAACAAATCAATCAAGCGATGTTAAAAGGGACTGTAAACCTAATTCTTTGTTTTGTTTATGCTTTTAGCCAAAGGCTCTTGCATCAGTTCACTATTTAACTGTCAGATAAAGAACAATGCTGGTCATTTTGATTGAGAGATTCTCTGTTGGGCATGTCTGTCTTGGAAGCTGTTTTTTCTTGTTTTTTGATTGTGCCAATCAAAATCAGGGCAGGTTTGATTTATTTATTTATTTTTGTCAGTTAGCCCTGTCCCTCATGTTGCCACTGCCCCGCACTTAAGGCTCATGTTTACCCTGATATCTCACAGAGATCTGTCCCACTTCTGTCAGAAAGCAAAAGCTGCTTTCCTTACATTGCTGCAAAACACAGAGATTTTACTTTTATTTCTGCATTTAAGAAATAAACAAGCATTTAAGAAGGAACATACAAGTTCAAAATGCGTGAATATTTGTAAAAAAAACAAAGTTTATCCGTTTGAACATTAAATATCTTGTCTTTGTAGTGTATTCAATTGAATATAGGTTGAAAAGGATTTGCAAATCATCATATTCTGTTTTTATTTATGTTTTACACAACGTCCCAACATCACTGGAATAGGGGCTGTAAGAAATTATGAAAGAATTGGGTAAAATAAACATCCATCCATCCATCCATTTTCTAAGCCGCTTCTCCGTCAGGGTCGCGGGGGGATGCTGGAGCCTATCCCAGCAGTCTTCGGGCGGAAGGCAGGATACACCCTGGACAGGTCGCCAGTCCATCGCAGGTAAAATAAACAAATAAAATGAAATAATTCCTTGATGGGCTGACTTCTGATCAGCGACTTTCTACTATGCATTTTAGGCATTTAGTGTACACTGATTGTTGTTTGGAGGCTTTCTATGTTCTATTTTATGATACGTGTTCAGTCTTTTATCAGTTTTGTAATAATATGCGTAATATAATGTATTGTGACACAGTCACATCCCTGCAGGCACTTTAACATCCACCCTATAAGGATTTAAGGAGCCCTTCATTCAAAAATGCTAAAATGGCTATTAGATAGCTGTAAATAAGCAAGCGGGGACTAGTTTGCATTATCCACATTTGTGTAATACGAAAAAGAGCCTAATAGCCTTCATTCACTTGGAGCTTTGCAGCAAAACAATTGTAGTGAGAAGAATTCCCTCACGAAAGGGAACAAAAATGGCAGTTGCCCTTCCACCACCCTGCACATACAAAACAGGGAAAGTGTGAAGTAGAAGTCAAACTCACAAATGTTCTTTTTCCATTAGCTGTTTCTGATGTTGGTAAGCACTTGTGTGTTTGTTGAAAGCGTTTCTTGTGATCTGAGCGATTGTGCAGCTTGTGGTTGTATTAGATTTGTTTCCATGCTTCTTTCGCAGTAGAATATAGCCTCTTTCTGTTTTTTTGACGTATTGATTCTCTCTCTCTCTCTCTCTCTCTCGCTCTCTCTCTCGCTCTCTCTCTCTCGCACTCTCTCTCTCTCTCTCTCTCTTTCTCTCTCTCTCTCTCTCTCTCTCTCTCTCTCTCTCTCTCTCACCCGCTCCACAATTCAATAAGACCCCCTGAAGCAGAACTGCTTTCTTTACAGTAGCGGCAAAACCACACACACACATACAAAGGGACAAAATTTCATAGCGTGCCTGCTGTGAGCAGGCAGGACAGAGATGGTGGATGTGCAGACTATTCTTAGAGCTGCAGTTTTGACTTTCAAAAAGTTTCAGTTTCAGCAAGGCCTTATGCCAGGTTTTACTAGGGGTACAGGGGGTAGAAATTGGGTTTGGTTGCGAAAATCCTGTGGGTACGCTCAACCATGAAGCTAATCTACGCAAAGAGAAGTAATACAAATTACGGATACACAGTGATACTGGAATCGTATTGGTATTGGCACATAAATGCTAAAAAATAACCGCATCAGACAGATGCACTATATTGCCCAAAATATTTGCCTTCACAAGCATATGAACTTGACTGACATCCCATTCTTAATCCATAGGGTTTAATATGATGTCGTCCCAGCCTTTGCAGCTATAGCAGCTTCAGCTTTTCTAGGAAGGCTTTCCACAGGGTTAGGGGTGTGTTTACTTGAGTTGGGTTGAGGCCAGGACTCTGGGCAGGCCAGTCAAGTTCTTCCACACCAAACTTTCTCATCCAAGTCTTTATGGACCTGCTTTGTCCACTGGTGCACAGTCATGTTGGAACAGGAAGGGGCCGTCCCCAAACTGTTCCCACAAAGTTGGGAGCATGAAATTGTCCAGAATCTCTTGGTCTGCTGAAGCATTAAGAGTTCCTTACACTGGAACACACCATAATCCCCCCTCCACCAAACTTTAGACTTGGCCCAATGCAGTCAGACAAGTACCGTTCTCCTGGCAACCGCCAAACCCAGACTCGTCCATCAGATTGCCACACAAAGAAGGCTGATTCATCACACCAGAGAGCACATCTCCTCTGCTCTAGAGTCCAGTGGTGGCGCTTTACACCACTAAATTCGATGCTTTGCATTGTGCTTGGCTGATGTAAGGCTTGGATGCAGCTGCTCAGCCATGGAAACCCATGGCATGAAGCTCTCTATGCTGTTCTGGAGCTAATCTGGAGGCCACTTGAAGTTTGGATGTCTGTAGTGATTGACTCTGCAGAAAGTTGGCGACCTCTGCACACTATGCCCCTCAGCACCCACTGACCCTGCTCTGTCATTTTACGTGGCCAAGTTGTTGTTGTTCCCAATCACTTACACTTTTTTTTTTTTATATTACTGACAGCTGACTTTTGATTTAGTAGGAACGAAATTTCATGACTGAACTTGTTGCGCAGGTGGCATCCTATCATGGTACCACGCTGAAATTTACTGAGCTCCTGAGAGTGACCCATTTTTTCACAAATGTTTGTAGAAGCTGTCTGCAGGCCTGGGTGCTTGGTTTTATACACCTGTGACCATGGAAGTGACTGGAACACCTCGTTTTCAAATTTGACAATTGAGAACTGACATTTTTGTCATATTTGACAATTCACTGTTCAGTGAATGCCCAAAAGTATGTGGACATCCCTCAGTTATTGAGTTTGGGAAATTCAGTTTGGGTAATCTATTGCTGTATGAAATTAGGCACATAGCCATGCAGTCATCATAGACAAACATTGGCATTAGAAGAGCTCAGTGACTAAACGTGGCACTGTTTTAACACAGCTTGTGAAATTTCTGCCCTGCTATATCTACCCCAGTCAACTGTAAGTGCTGTTATTGTGAAATGGAAGAACATGGAGCAACAACAGCTCATTGAGTGCTAGACAACGCAAACTCAGTGATGAAATGTGTAGCACATTAAAAATCACCTATCTACCTATCTGAACTCTGTGTTACTCCACCACTTCATGAAAAATCCTTTTACGGTTAATGGATTAATCTTTTACTATAATATCGCTAACATTGACCACCGAGTATATTGATGAAGTAAGAACCCGTTTTTGTTTAAACTGAACTGGTGATGATTAATCTAATGATAATTAGAAGGCTGCTCAGCTAGCTAACAGGCTAAAAGATGGCAAACATGCTAAACAACAGCATCGTTAATATTGCCAGTTTTAATTAAAGTGTTTACAGTGTAGTTCACTGTCAAACACCAGCACAAAAGACCAAATGATGTCACTTGAATGGCTTACATCCTTCAGACATCCATGTTTGTCAGATCTAGTGTTTGTAGTGTCAAACTCGGCTAAATATCAAACAGCTCCGTACTCCCTAAATAGTGAGCTAGGGAAGTTGTGAAATTCTAGCTTCTACAACCAATTGATGCATTTTAAGTTGCTGTTTAGTGCATGTCGAAGACAGGGAGCGATTTGTGATTCAGCCCCAGCAAGGGGAAGGGGTGTTAGCTTGGTGCTAAATAAGACTCCCAGTGGTAATTTGGTGACCAAAAATTACTCATAAAGCCAATGTTTTTTCATTAAATAATCCTGTGCTTTCATATGTTCATTATTATGCGACAGAGTTAAAACTTTGCTGAAATGACCACAATATACAATGTGGGTGACTGACCATTCTTCTACTCCAGCTCACGTCATTGATAAGGACCCCTTTTCTGTGATTGCAGAACGCAGTGTTCTAATAATTCCTAAGAATGACGGCCTTTCATGGCTGATTGTTGGATTTTATGTTAATGGAAAATATTCTGTCACATAGCAAGAATATGGCTGGGTGTGTACGTTTACATTCATAAGGAAGAATAAAGGGGGATTCCTTGTGACTTAAAATCCTTTGTTTACGCTGTGACTCAGTCAGCTCAGTAATGCATGTGACCACTCTACTTTGAAAAAGCACTGCGATTAATAGGCTATTTGTTTGTTTTTATATCTTTGTCAGAATCTTCTGGACAAGTTTGGCGGTTGTGAGGACTGAGTGATGATGGGTTTGGATATTTGTTATGGCTTTGAAATTTGAACTTGGATGTAATTACCATACGTTATGTGTTGTGCACATAATGAACTCGAACTTGTTAGTGGTCTATTTTTTTTTCTTTCAGTTTTGTTATTAACAAAAAACATTCATATTCAATTAATTAGTTTCTTAATTTTTTGAACAACCCCCTTCGCTCCATTCTTTCTCCTAATCACTGAACACATTCCAGGCGCAGAAATTGCCCTTGCTTTAATCCCTGGATAATGGTCTGGAGTTTTCAGGGTACTTTCTGTATGTAAAGAAAAACCTATCGACAGGCATATATATTCTTTTTTTTATATTGTATCTACCGTATTATTATAACTGTTGTGTGTTGTGTGTCTGCTACTGGTTGATATGTTTCCTTCGGGATCAGTAAAGTATCCATCCATCCATCCATCCATCCATCCAAGTTCCAGTAAGGGGTAACGGTAATGCCACAGTATACAAAGACATTTTAGGTAATTAGGTAATTGTGTTCTTCCAGCTTTGTGACAGCAGTTTGATGTTCCCACAGACACACCTCAAAATGTTGTGGATAGCCTTCCCAGAAAAGGGAGGCTGTTATAGCTGCAACTCCATATTAATCCCAGTGGTTTTGGAATGGGATGTCCAAAAAGCTTATATGGGTGTGATGATCATGTGTCCACATACTTTTGGCCACATAACGTGTCTGTCAGTAAAGCACTGTTAAACTAAAACTTTGTTTTTTGGATCCTAATATATAGATTGTTAGTCAGGTGACCATAAACCTGACATGAGTTTGATATTCATATAATTTTACACAAATAAAAGATGGTTTCTAATGGTCATGAGTGACCATGATTCTTGGTATATGTACACGGAGAGCTCTGCCCCCCTGATTGCAAGTTTAAGTGCAACACTGCGCACTAGCTAGAGCAAGTGCTGCAGAATCTAGATTAGCATACAGCATGCTGACAAAATTACAGGGCTTAATGAGCCCTGAACGACACTCAGTGCATTAAACTGCTCCCGCAGCACTTACCACCACCCCCCTCACAGTGACAAAATATATCTGCCTTCATATCCAACATGCTCGCTGAGCCAGTCAATGCTTATTGATCAGGACAGCGAGCCCATAGTTTCAATAGCAGCATTCGTAACCGTGTTGTAATTGTGGTGCAAATGAAGGCGAAAAATACAGAGATTATCTGAGATCAGGGCTATTTCTAGAACAAAGCAGGAACGCAAAAGAGTAAATGATGGCTTTTAATGCTGCTTCAAAAGCATTTAACACTGTTTAAATAGGGCTTTGGACACAAGATGATGATGTTCTTGGTTGTTCTTAATGTTAATGCTCTTTGATTTATGAGATTGGTTTCATGAAAAATCAACATCGTTATCCTTTAACCGCTATTAAGTCGTCTCAAATAGTCTTAAAGTCAACCTGAAATCAAAACGCATTCTTTTTACCCTGTTTGTTTTAGGTATTCTGACTACATTGTTTATTTGAATTCTCACAAGAGTTAATGAACAGATATATCAGGTTAATTGTGATGAAGAAAAACTACTTACCAATTAACATTAGCATATTAATGTAGGGCTGGAGCTGGAGGCTTACTCTTTAGGGCACAGCACTGGTGTTAAGAGGTTAAAGAGTCAGTAGCACAAAAATTAGCAGCGAGCAGAAGAATACATTTGAAAACATGTTTAAAAATATTAAACTTTATTTCCCTTTTTTTCTTAAAAGAATTGGTTTGGGGGGAAAGGGAAACTGACTGCTTTCTAGAATGTGAGCTAAAACTACAGATAAATAGTACAACAAAGGATGTTGATGGGGACTTGTCTTATGTTAGGTATTTTCTCCTCAGTGGACGATGTGCTAACATGTTACTTTGTTAGAGGAATATATTTCCACTGTTTCTGGGCCTTCGGCTAGAGTCTGCTTTCTCAGTCATTCATTATCTGACCTTAATTGTGCATTCTTGGCAATGTGCTCATATTTCTTAGTGGCAAAGGGTAGAAATTTCTTTCTCACTAATACAGTCTTAAAATACAAAAGCAGCATTATTAACTTTAATAAAATTGTCAGGCTTTATATTTTCTAAACGTAAAAGGACCAAGTACCTGGATGGTGAACAGTATACTGGCACCTCGAATGGTTAACCAAGTACTCCACGTACATTCCTAGTTGGTTTCATGTCCTTGGTAGGCCTTAGTGATAAGGCAGTGTAATCACTTACCAACAACTGAGAAGTAACCAGATGATGATGCTTTAAAGGTGATAATAGAACTAGAGCGCACTAACTGTTAAACAGCTTGCTAAATATGTTTGTATGCAGGCGTGCAACCTCATAGTCAGGTTTTTGCTTGAAAGAGAGAAACTGCCTGATAGATCTTTCTTCTATGCATTGTACTGCTATCTTTTCCACTGCCCTCCACCTTCCTCTTGTTTTACTTGATGATAATTGTATCCTGAGTGTGTGGAACCAAAAATGAATGGCAATGTGCTTTGGAAAAACATCCAATCTAAAGTGACTAGGTATTACCCTAGCAGCCCACTCTAGCCCTGGAAGTAGTGAAAATTCCTTTGATCCAATCTTTAGCCAGAAAACAGGATCAGCACAAGGTAACAACAAATGATATTAAATGTATACATAATGTTTTATTCTCTTTTACTGTTAAAACATTAGGTTGTTATGGGGCTTTAAAAAGCCATTAGGCTATGGTAGAGTAAATTCCTTGCTGTCTCTGCTGTGAGTTTCCCCAGAGTGTGCTTTACTGTCTGAAAAAAATGCATGCATGGTTAATAACACGACCGTGGTGTGGGACGACAAGCAGCAGTAAAAATGTTCGTGGCAATATCTGTATTTTTGAGTTTGAAGAACACGCTAACAGAGCCACTTGCCTAAATAGCAGAGCTGCTTCTTTCAGTAATCACTCGTCTGTCGCTGTCTGGTCACTTATAGTCTGAGTTAATGTTACTAAGAAAGCATAAGGACCCGCTGGACTCTCAGCGTCATGATAGCCTTTAGTCTTGATTTATCCTTTAGCATAGTAGTCTGCTAGCTGGGCCTGTGTGCGCTTCCATTGGTCAGTTGTATCACTCAGCAGCGGGGTCTCACGGGTCATTGTCATCTAACCAAGCCAGAAAAAACATTGAAAGTCACTGATACTGACAGCGTGAGCGATGGTGATGTTTACTGAACTTGCGCTCAGAGATGGAGCGCGAGTAAACAGGGCACATGTATGAGACAAACAACGCAAGATGTAAAACAACATTCAGCTCCAGAGAAGCTGCTGTGTGCTGCTGTGTTAACACCACAAGTTTATCTCGACACTGTTCTGCTTTGAACTGTTTTGCACAATAAAGATATTTTACGTTTACTTGAAGTTGTTAAACATGGTTCTTATTACAAATTATATAATGAATATTAAATATATACATTAAACAAAAAATATTTTCTTAAGCATCTAATAAATTTGATCCAAAAAGTAAATGCCATCTGGCTAAGCTGAGTTTTTTATTTGTGATGCAGAACATTAGTTATTGAGTTATCGGTACTCAGTATCGGCCAATACTAAAGGACCAGGTATCTGTATCAGAAGGGAAAAACTGGTATCTGTGCATCTCTAATCTTGTACCAAGGGGTGCGGAAAAATATTATACATTAATATCATGTTTCATCTCCCTCTCTCACCACCTCGCCTATCATCAGCTAGATCAGAGATACCATGTTTCTTTGGTAAAAGCACAATTATTTCAGATTCACATTGACTAAATTGGGCTTTTCTTTCAATTATCTTGGACTTAAAAGGCTTTTTAAATGGGGTTATGGTGAGTCCCCATTGTCAGTGGAAGAGCAGCTGTGTTCTCGGTTCTGGCTGCCTTTCACCCACTCTACCTGCGGTACCAACGAAAAAGGACAGAGAACAAGCCGAGTATTTTACGATGATGGATTCCCAAGCAATTCTCTGAACTTATTTCTTTTTCATGCGGGGCTGTAAATGATTGGGCCCCTGGTCGGGCGGACGGCTGACACTTGAACCTCATGGTTTTTGGAGATAACATTTAAAACAGTGAGGAGAAGCGAAAGGTCTTGAGGAGCTGCTGTCAGCCGCAAGAGACTCCGACTCCTCCCGGAAGCAGAAAACGTGCCTGGCACGAGCCAGGTTATTTAAAGAAGAGTGATTAATGAGTGTGGAAATGGCACACGCACGAGTGTACACTTGTACACACTTGCATGCTCATGCGCGCACACACACACACACACACACACACACACCTGAGCAGAGCGCTGGATCAATTAGAAAAAGAGCAGTTTGAAGATATAGAACATTAATCATGTTCTCCCACCTGAGGAGTAGGAGGAAGACAGATGAAGTGTCTGTGTTTCTGTCTTTCTGACACACTATCTAACTCGCCCCCTCTAACAGCCGTCCATGCTCTCTTTATGTCTGTCTCTCGCCCTTATTGCCTCTCTCTCTCTCTCTCTCTCTCTCTCTCTCTCTCTCTCTCACTCAGTTCCTCCATCCCTCTCTCAATATGTCTCTATCATTAGGTTGTAGCATCTAAAAAGTTGAAACAGCAGTGCCACAAGCTGTAGTGATTCACCACTACACTCTCTCATTCATGCTAGCCGCTCACAGGGCCTGTTCGTTTGTTTTGGTGCAATTCCCCAGCCTTGCTTCACACGCTGGAGCAATTAAAATCTCTCCCCTCAAAGGCTCGGCGGACGATCACAGCCACAGCATCGCTTTTTTTAAAATGAAGATTAAAGGAGAAGAACAAATATATCTTCCTTATTAGTTTCCTCACAGTGTGAACAAAAGTAAAGTGACATTTACTTTGAAAAAGTAAAATGAAATGATTCAATCGGCGCTGATGCCCTCTCGGTTTCCAGTCTTATCCACAGTGAGGAGAACAACTTATTGATTATTGCTGTTTATGAAAGATCTGTTTAGTTCCAAAGTGCAACTAGTGCAATTGTCAAGACCAAAGAATTCACGAATATACAGAAATGCAGGATATAAGGATATACAGGAAGAATAGGTTTAAGTGGAGGGTCAAGATGGTATTAGGGTTATCACAGTAGCACAGTATTGTCATGACTGCTGTACCAGGATCAGTTGTACTATCACAAAGGGGGATACCAAACTGATATTATCATCATGGACTGAACACCCAGTTTTATGGAATAAGACTATAATAAATATTATATTCGAATGCAAAGAACATCTCTGATATTTAAATTAAGTATTTTTATCATTACTTCAAAAACAAATGTTAAGGGAGTCATATCCTGAAATACTGAATTTCCCTTGCTTGGTTGAAATATATAATGTGTAAACATTGTTTCTAGTTTCAAACCATTCACTCCCTAGTCCATGCTTAGGTCATGTATATGAACTAAGCTGCCTAAACAGTCTTTTATAAATTATTGTTTATAACAAGTTCATATTCTCTCGTTAAGCCTGTTGCCTTTTTACCCCCCTAACCCCCCAATTCACTTTAAAGTTATACGTTGTGTTTCTGCCCAGTAGCCGAATCCTCTTCATTCAAACAGCCACATTTATACAACAATCTCCTCTGTCATTTCATCACAATAAATGTGGTAATAATGTAATATCAATTAAAAGTTCAGTTATGCTTGTGGGAACACTAGTATCTTGCTATGGTGTGCTTGAAATAAATCAGTTATCGAACCTCAGGGGTTTTTTTTTTGTTGTTTTTGGTCACTGAGGGCTGTTTCCACTGTAATCATCACCAGACACCGGCCAGTTCCCCGACTGCTTGTTTTAGTGATGCACAATGTAGGACCACTAATCAGAACAAAGAACATGTACATGTATCAGTCGTAAAGGCACAGTAACAACATCAGCCTGTTTTAGTTAGGTGATGTATAGAGAGGTTAGAAAATGGTCATGCATAAATGAATTATGGCTATTTTTGGTCAGACGAATGTTTATAATAACAAATTATAATGCATGAAACATATAGGATATGGGCCCTTAATAAATCAAGTAATTTAGTAATGTAAACATGGCCTTACACAGGGGTCGGCAACATGCGGCTCCATGGCAAAATTGGATTTTTAAGTAAAAATAAAATAATTCTCCTTTGCAGTAAAATAAAGCTGTGCTGATCGATTCAAACACAGTTTTAACAACAAAGGGTCTTAAATGTTGGTGTTAATGTAGACTACAACTGCTAATTCACCAACTTTTAACCTTTAACACAGAAAACAAACTCACCTAGCTAGCAGCTAAAGAAAAGGCAAAGAGAGAGGTTTAAGGCAGATATTGATCATTTGCGTTTACAAGCACGCTGGCTGGTTTCCTGATACGTTTAATCTGCAATGAGAAACTGTCAAACACTTAAAAAGTCTTGAAGCTGAAGTCAGTTTCTTGTTCGAGTTTGCACGTTCAACCTTAAATGGTGCAGCAGTTACATTCTGGCACGTCAGGCAACATTTAAGGTGGAACGGGCAAGTTTAAACAAGAAGCTGGCGAATGAGCGGCGACGTCAGCCTCGTAAAAATCAAACATGAGAGACAATTCTACTTCTGTTTTTTGCCAGAGATGCGAGAAAAGAGGCTATAGTTGTGCTAAACCGTAAGCACAACAAAGTCTGTGTTTCCATGAATTCTATATTTTTTAGCCTATAGTACATCAACACATACTGAGACATATTTACAGCTAAGCTGTAAAGTGGGTATAAAATGTTGTGGTTCCCCGGGTTTGTTCGCTTCGCTTATAGACAGAGTGGCTACGTAGTAAAAAACTGGACATGCAGAATAGGGTAGTGACTTGTTTACCACATTACACAAACCTATGTGCTGTTGCATGCGTATCTGAGTATTCCTTTGTCATTGTGTCCCGCCACTTTGTGTATGTCTTCTTTATGTGGCGTGTACAGTTGGGGGTGCTAGGTAAAATTCGGTAAGTAGAATTCCAATGAATTAATTAGTGCTTTGATTGTCCAGTGCCTGTTCATTCAATAACATTAGTGTTAATTGTCTTCATGGGTCAGTGGGAGGGTCTTTTTCATGGGTCAGTGTGTGCAGCCGCTTTCAAGTGTCCTTGCTCTGGGTTAGCGCTGGGCAGCTCCCTGATCAGCCAGCTCTGAGATTGCCCCTGTGTTTTTCAGCCGTGGCTGCTAAATTGGCTGGCAAGTTCAGGTGTGTGTGAAATGATATTGAGCAAGGCGCACTAGACGGGAAGCTCCGGTTCCACAATAACGACCGGATCAATAAACTCAGCCTGCCTGCTCAGACATCGATTCTGGGGAGAAATTAAAAACGTAATTTGCAGGGTAATTATTTGGGACAATGCTTAAGGGATGACCATTGCTTTGATCACCTCTGGAGTCAGGATTTGTTGCTCAAATTGAACTTCCAAATTGGACTGAACAAAAAAAGCAAAGAATTCTTCTATATTAATTTATTCCCTGTTTCTCGTTTCTATCCTGCAGGTGTTTGATTGCCGATGAGGTAAGCACATTCTCACATCGTTTTTTTTCCATTTGTTTCATGTAATGAGGTGAAGCAGGGTGTAAATTGCACTCGTAAAAATAAAGGTGACTTAAAGGTTTCTTTCGAGTGAGCCAAAAATCTTTCCTACTTCACTTCAAAACTACAAAGAGTTTTCTATTCCGTTCTCGCTGGCATTCTTAAAAATTTCTCTTGCCCATGAGGAGCTGCTTACGGTTTGTGTTAACATTAGGTTTGGGGTCAATTGACTGCGAGATTCAGGCTGCCGACTCCCTCTGTTTCTATATTATCAAACTGTCAGCTCAGGCCACCTGGTAGCATCTGTAGCACTTTTGCTAAGAGTCTAAAATGTTCAGTAATGCAAAGGAAAGCATAGAAACATGTAGACGAAGACATCAAATTTGACATTTTTAATTTAAAGAAACATGACTTAAAGATTCAGGCATATCTGTTTTACGATTGACAGAATATAAATGTAAACTTCAAACAAAAATGGATTCTGTTAACCATGTTTACATTAATCAAACCAGTGAACTCCCTTAAGTCCCTTAATGGTAAAGCTGTAGGGTTAATAAAAAAAATATATAAACATTGTATGAAGTTATTTATCATTAGACATCATGGTAAAATTAGTGGTAGAGCATATAGTAACCCAGATGAAGCTTTGATTACCTTAGAGTAATGAGTGTGATCTTCCACATATTTTGATCCAAAACTAGGGACATACCAAAATTCCAGCCACTGGAAATAGTCAAAAATACTATAAGATGCTGTAAATATAGACTTTAAGACTTAATAATAAGACTTGGTCAGTGTGAATGCATTGAAACAGTTTCAGCAGCAGAGTACATGATATTGGCGGTCTTATATTTATATTCTCTGTTCATGCCAAGTATCGAGAGATACAACACCCAAGATCTTCTCTATTACAGGCTTTATACTAATTGAAAATTCAATATCCTGCTCGTACAAATACAGCAAAACCACAGAAGCAGAAGGACTGGTACCCAGTAGCACACTAACGCCATCTGTAGCCTTTTTGTTTTGGATGACCAGCCACTCTCCATTGTGTGTTGATCTTGTGGTACATACTGTAAAAATTCTGTTGCATGTATTTTATGTAAACAGGTTATGTTTACGCTAATATTTTAATGTTTTCAGATGAGTGTGTTTGTTTCAATTCTGGCCAAAAATCGCAACACCTTTCCCTCACATCCCTTAGTTCTGACTGATACATTTTATCAGACTTGGACCTTTGCCTGACCGGAAGTAGCACTAGGACAGTTGTGATTGGCTGACAGGTGTGTCAGTCATGATTTTGCAAACAGTTCCGTTTAACTTCTCTCAGTTCGGTTTCAAGCCAGCCAGTTCAATTGATGAGCTAAAGCTAAACATAATTTAGCAGATTTTATAAATAATTTATAGAGTTTATTCACCCTTTAAGCTGACTTTTAATTCTTTGTGAATTGATTGTGTTGAAACTGACTTCAGTGCAGATTAACGGTGACCATTGAAAGGAATAAGCTCTGATTTGAGATGAAACCTGCATAGACATAGCGATCCAGTTTTGTTCAGTGTTGTGTGTACTGGACGGTGTTTCTGGGCTCTGCTGTAGATGGGCTTGGGGAAGACCGTGCAGGCCATCTCGGTGGCATATCTTTACAGGCAGGAGTGGCCTCTCCTCATCGTGGTGCCGTCCTCGCTGAAGTACCCCTGGATCGAGGAGCTAGAGCGCTGGGTCCCCGAGCTCATGCCTGAGGACATCAACCTGGTGGAGAGCAAAGCTGACATTACGTACGTTTTTCATTTTTTACTCCTACAAATTTATAATTTACATCAAGAGAGGAGAAATTTGGCAAATTATGAAAACACTTAGGACAAACTCCAGGCTTCAAGGTAGCTGCTATGCCTCTTTTTAGCTGTGTAATATACTTTTACATACTGTTATATATAAAAGTTAAATATAAAAGACGGAATTAGTGTCCAATCACAGGGCTGATGTAGGTTGTCCTGACCACACAGCTTAATAAACCAAAATTAGCTGAATGCACATCGAGCAGTAAATAGAATAAGAATCATAACCTCTGTAAAATGTTACCATTTGAAACCTGGATAATGTTTTAGTGAGTGGATACAGTGAGGATAGTCTGCAACGTCACTTGCATGTAAAGCTTGTTTCACTGCTAGTGCTGTTGTGTGTAGT
Source organism: Pygocentrus nattereri (assembly GCF_015220715.1). NCBI lineage: Eukaryota > Metazoa > Chordata > Actinopteri > Characiformes > Serrasalmidae > Pygocentrus > Pygocentrus nattereri. Next base: position 8,661,443 of record NC_051235.1, read on the forward strand.
CCTGCTTTAGTGGTGTAGCAGTCTGGGAACTGTGGACTGAGGGGTGTCAATCATCAGAATATGATGGCCATGCCCAGGAAGTTCTCAGATAGATTGTAGAAGCGTATTATAAGCCATGTTTTATTATATATGTCTTGTTTTTTTCATTTAATATTCAAAGCAGACATTGTCTACATCATAGGTGGCCTGTCTGCATCATAGGTGGCCTCATTTTTTTTTAACATGGCGAATTGAAACAACTGTCAACTGAAAGGCTGCTTTCTTATAATGCCCAGTTTGAGCTTAGCCATTGCAGTATGACTGGTGATGTCTCTCATATTTTCTAGAAGATCTGTACTTTTTTAATGCCGTTCTATAGTTTGAGCTGTGGCTTTGTGCACAGACCGGGGCCTGTTATGACTAATAGGCACTGCAAGTTGCTCTACAGCAACCCAAACTAATCTGTCGGAGAGTGGGAGAGTGAGAATCTGAAATCTTCCTGGGCTGCTGAGGTCAGCCAGCAAAATTCATACTGCTGCCCAGTGGCACGGAACCTTCCCAGCAGAAGCATTACACAGAAACTAAAAAGCCTTTTAAAACATTTAAGGGAGCTGACATTCAGCGGGAGTGCTGTGCTGTGTTCGGCAGAAGCCCAGGCTCTTCTGCCTGGGTGACGGCTGGATGGGCAAGGCGAGGCATGCAGGCGTGGGGTCGCGTTGTCTTTTTGCCCGTTATCGATGCTTCTAAAAAGAGCTTCACAAATTGGTCTGCTCATCCCGAGGATCTCAGCCCAGGGTCGAACTGACCCTCGCCTCGCTGCCATGGCAACGACTTCCCGATGGCCTCGTAGCGCCGTATGCGACGTTTTAACTCTGATGGCCTACAGGACAAACTCGGTGCAAACACCGCTTTTAAAAAATGACCAGTGTTATGAGAATTGTCACAGGAGCTGAGGCATAGCGGTACTTTGGGTGAAAAGGTTATTTAGTGAACTGGCTGTGCTGAATGTAAAGTGTAGTAAAGGTCTTTGAGAGTGAGTCATTTGTGTTATTTTTCAAAGTGGTTACACCTGTTGGAGTTTATGCTCATGAATTAAATTTAAAGTGAATAGGTTTTTTTGATTTTGATTGATTTTTCTAATCAGTCAGCCAAGGCAAGTATTCATGTTCTTATCCAGTCCAAGTCTTACGACTCCGGACCCATGAATTCTGGTCTTAAAGACTCCAGACCTACATTTTGTGCCGTTGCTCAATGTCGTCATGCTGACTTTGCAATGTCACAGAGCTGTCAAGCTTATGAAAAGCATTAATTAGAGGAGACTTCAGCTCGACTCACTTCTATTGTGGATACTGATGTCAACAAAACACAAAGATCTGCACATTTGCACATCATTTATACTTATGAAGACCTTCTTCATTTGTCTTTCCAAGTCAAGATACAGTCAAAAATTTGTAAAAATAATTGTTTAGACATAGAGGGCTAGAAATCAAAATATGTAACTTTTTTTTTGCTTTCTTACCCAAACTAGCTACCATTACCATGATGACCTTGGTGGAATTTGAGGGGCAGTGTTATTGAAGCATATTTGCGCTTCCTTTCTGTGTCATTTTAGGGGGATCAGTCAGAGCAAAGTGACAGTGTTGGGTTATGGACTGCTTACCACTGACGCAAAGCCACTCTTGGAAGCCCTGAACAAGCAGCGTTTTGGCGTAGTCATTGTGGACGAGTCACACTACCTAAAGTCCCGGAACGCAGCGCGCACAAAGATCCTGGTGCCGGTCATCCAGAATGCAAAACATGCAATCCTGCTCACAGGAACTCCAGCACTGGGCAGACCAGAAGAGGTAATGTCTGTCTGAAGGAGGTGCGCTGTTATGCTGAAGGTTCTAGTTCTTATTGGTGGTCCGCTCCTTCAATTTCTGAATGATTGATTCGTTATATCCCAGATGACATAATGGCTTGTTTACTATAACAGCGGTGATCGCTCCCTTGCTTTACTCTGTGTTAAACCTCAGACAGTTCTCTAGCACTGTATGACATGGTGTTAGCTAAGGCTGTTCAGTATTTTCAATTTTATTAATCTATATTGTCTGGAATATTCAAATATTCTATAAGAATAGTCAGCAAAGTTTTAAACTGAAAAAAAATGAAACCAGCACATTTGCTGACCTAACCTACATTGAGTTTAATGCTAGGTGCAGTGTGAGTACATTTTCCCTTCTGCTCTCGACAGCGAACTACTTTTAAAAAGAAATGCAACTGAGAGCTTAATAGCTAGTTACCAGTCCAGTGCTGGTAGAAACTTACTTGAACTCCACTTGGAGCTAAGACAGTGTATAGTGTAGTGCATCCTTAAATTAGGGTAAATAATGCAGTATGCAAAAAGTCTGGCCTGCAGAGCTGGACCTCTGCTATAAACCACTGGTGACTAAACCACTGAAGTACATAAACGTCTCAGTAATTAAAATTCAGATGGTCATTTTTGAATATATTATAATATGTTCACTTTTAATATTTAATAAAATATTTCCGATGTTATTGAATATCTGTTGCAGATTATCTATAAACATAGGCCAAAGTACATTGTATATCTCTACAGAAACCATTCATTTAAAACAGAATATTTTGATAAAAAATGTCAATAATAGGCGCTATAAGTGTTACCTGCATGCAACCTTGGTCAGAGAAGTGGGCAGGTGGCTTTATTTGTTGAGCACATGGCTGATCATTGTGGGTGATTGTTGTTTTGATTGTGTTGTGAATCCACTGACCCCATTGAGATGCTCATCAGTATTGTGATATGTCACTACATTCAGGATGTTGTCCTCATCAAGTGCTCTGCCGAAAATGTCATCCATCCAAGTTTTAGATCATAAGCTGGGCATCACGCACTTAATATCAGACGTTTACAAAATTTGTTGTGTTACTGTCGTGAGGGTGCATGCATTACGTTAAAAAGTTCGGACGGTGAAATGTCCCAAATCTCATTACACGCAACACAAACAGAGCTACACTGGATTGTTTGTGCTTCATGCACAAACCAAAAGCATAGCAATAACGGAAAATAGTGAATATGTGGTTGAGCTATTTCAATCACTTTTTCAGTTACATCATTGAAAATATCCAGTTGTTCCAGAGCTAATTTGGAATGCTAAAGATTGACTCATTTTCAGATCATCTACTAGGTCACTTTATCAGATCATCTGTGCCGTCATTTGTTTCAGACCTAGAAAATCGTTTATCACAGGTGTTGTTTTACCAAGTCATGTAATGCTGTATTTGGCTGGTTTAGGTGGATGTTGTTTGGGTTTGTTCAGGTTGTTCCAGTGGCCCCAGTATTTTATAGGTGTAGATATTTACTTAACCTGAGGGCTCTGGCTGAGACAGGCTCTCAATACTGAAGACGCCATATGCTGAGAGGAGATGAATTTACTGCTGGAGTCTGGAGCCTAGGGTTACTGGAGACAGTGTGTGTCTGAGTCTGTTTCTTTGTCTTATCTCGTATTGCTCTCTTTTGTGTGTGTGTGTGTGTGTGTGTGTGTGTGTGTGTGTGTGTGTGTGTGTGTGTGTGTACACTATATTGCCAAAAGTATTCGCTCGTCTGCCTTCACACGCATATGAACTTGAGTGAGATCCCATTCTTAATTCATCTGATTTAATATGATGTCGGCCCACCCCTTGCAGCTGTAACAGCTTCAACTCTTCTGGAAAGGCTTTCCACAAGGGGTAGGAGTGTGTTTATGGGAATTTCTGACCGTTCTTCCAGAAGCGCATTTGTGAGGTTAGACACTGGTGTTGGACGAGAAGCCCTGGCTCACAGTCTTCACTCTAATTCATCCCAAAGGTGTTCTATCATTTTGGGGTCAGGACCCTGTGCAGGCCAGTCAAGTTCTTCCACACCAAACTCGCTCATTCATGTCTTTATGGACCTGCTTTGTGCATTGGTGCGCAGTCATGTTGGAACAGGAAGGGGTCATCCTCAAACTGTTCCCACAAAGTTGGGAGCATGAAACTGTCCAAAATCTCTTGGTGCTGAAGCATTAAGAGTTCCTTTCACTGGAACTAAGGGGACGAGCCCAACCCCTGAAAAACAACCCCACACCATAATCCCCCCTCCACCAAACTTTAGGCTTTACACAATGCAGTCAGACAAGCACCATTCAGAGAACACATCTCCTCTGCTCTAAAGTCCAGTGGCGGCGCTTTACACCACTGCATTCCACGCTTTGCATTGTGCTTGGTGATGTAAGGCTTGGATGCAGCTGCTCGGCCATGGAAACCCATTCCATGAAGTTCTCTACGCTGTTCTTGAGCTAATCTGAAGACCACATGAAGTTTGGAGGTCTGTAGCGATTGACTCTGCAGAAAGTTGGCAACCTCTGCGCACTATGCCCCTCAGCATCCGCTGACCATGCCCTGTCATTTTACATGGCCAAGCACTTCGTGGCTGAGTTGCTGTCGTTCCCAATCACTTCCACTTTGTTATAATACCACTGACAGTTGGCTGTGGAATATTGAGTTGCAAGGAAATTTCACGACTGGACGTCTTGCACAGTTGACATCCTATCACAGCACCACGCTGGAATTCACTGAGCTCCTGAGAGCGACCCATTCTTTCACTAATGTCTGTAGAAGCAGTCTGCAGGCCTGGGTGCTTGGTTTTATACACTTGTGGCCATCAAAGTGATTGGAACACCTGAATTCAATGATTTGGATGGCTGAGTAAATACTTTTGGAAATATAGGAAAAGGTAAAAACATACTTTTAATGTAAGTCAGTGGAACCAAACTTTTTTCCAAGTAGTTTTAGGTAATTTCTTTTGGTCCTCATGGAATTTATATAGGACTATGGGTCTTTTCAAATTACGTCAGAAACTGAAAAATGTACTGTGTGTGTGTGTGTGTGTGTGTGTGTGTACGTACGTACGTACATACGTAGGGGGAGCCTTATTTTAACCGCACTTTGGCATTTTTGAGCATTAAATTCAATTGTTTTGAATTCTGTTTTAATGAAAAAAATAATGATTTTTTGTGTATGCATCTGTTCAGAGCTGTGTTTTCTAGTCATATTAGGATTGCTAGTCATTGGCTAGCATTATTGAGTTATGCTCAAAATTAGTTGAAATGGTCTGTACTGAGTCACTAAACGCCGTTATTGTATTGGTAGTGACCAAATGGATTAAATTCAAAATGGATTCCAAAGAATGAAAATAAATATATATATGTGTGTGTGTGTGTGTGTGTGTGTGTGTGTGTGTGTGTGTGTGTGTGTGTGTGTGTATTCTCTCGCTCGCTACCTCAACTGAACATTTTCTCTTTCTACCTGTGACTGGACTCTGGGGCTCTGTCCTTTCTGTCAGTGTCAGTGTGAGTTCAGTGAGCTTTACTGGCGTGACTGTATTTAGATGCAGTATTGCCAAAGCATCGCCACAACGTGAATGAACGTTTGGAATTTAATTTTAATAATTTTAATAGAAATAAAGAGAGTAGTGTCAAAGTAATCTTTTAAATTTTAACTCCCTTTCTGCCTCTCTCCCCTTTTACTCTCTCTGCCTCTGTTTCTCTCTTTTCTGTCCTTCACTCATTGTCTGTCTGTCTCTTTATCTCCCACTCTGCGCTCTCTCTCTCTCTCTCTCTCTCTCTCTCTCTCTCTCTCTCTCTCTCTCTCTCTCTCTCTCTCTCTCTCTCTCTCTCTCTCTCTCGGCATAATGCCAGGCTTTGCAGAACACATTTGCAGGGAGAAATGAGCAGATGGAACCTGGATTTAAATAATTTTTGGTTATTATTCCAAAAAATTATCCCATTGAAGCTTCTCGGGTCTAATGCCAGTCACTGATGGCCAGTTATCAAAGGAAGCTGTACTAAACCTTTAATAGAGAGAGAGCTGGAGAGAGGGAGAGTGTTTGTGAATAATAGCACCACGAAACCACCATTTGCACTCTCAGCCTCGCTATTTTCACAGTAATTCCGCAGTGCTCGCTGAAGGACTATGTGATTTTCGGCTGTGGGAACATCGCCCAACAAAAGCACAATGACAGCACAGTCCTGTTCACCACTATCAGAAACCCGAAACCTTCTCCAGCACTGCAGAGTTAGGTCTCGGCAACATCAGAAACCTTACTCTACTCCCCCTCACTTTCCATATGAGCTTCTCTCACCCTCCCTCTCTCTGTCTTTATTTATCTCCCTCTCTCTCGCTCACTCTGTGTGTGTGTGTGTGTGTGTATGTGTGTATATATGTGTATATATGTGTGTGTGTGTGTGTGTGTGTGTGTGTGTGTGTGTGTGTGTGTGTATATATATGTGTATATATATATATGTGTGTGTGTGTGTGTGTGTGTGTGTGCGTGTGTGTGTGGATGAATATCTATATATATGTAAACAAAGTGGAGGAAAACCTCGTATTTCCTTTTTTGTCATTTTGTACTTTTTTCCAGGATTTGAAAATGCCGGCAGACCTTATCAATGTGCCAATATTTCACGATGAATGGATTACCAGAAATGCTCCAAAAGTGCTTGGAAGAAAATCTAGTTCCATTAACTTCCTGTAAAGTTAACATTTTGGAGATGTTGGCAACACCCAGCTGTTTTACTGTCATGGTGCAGATTTATTAATTCATGTATTATTATCTATTAATAATATCATTTAAAAACCTTGGACTTGTTTTATAAGCACTCAGCTTTCCTGGTTGCTGGTATGTTTTATCTGCAACGAGAAACTGTCAAACACTAAAAAGTCGCAAAGCTGAAGTCAAGTTCTCATTCACCAGGTCCTCATTTGAAGTTTCCCATTCCACCTAAAACGGTAGCAGTTCAGTCTGTCGTACCAGTCTTTTAAGGTGGAACGGGAAAATTCAAACAAGAAGCTGGCGAATGAAAAACGATTAAATATAGATATAAGAAAATGTACGTCCCACTCTGCTCTCTCTTTTTTGTTCTCTCTCTCTCTTTTTCTCTCTCTCTCTCTCTGTCTCTGTGTGTGTGTGTGTGTGTGTGTGTTTGTGTGTGTGTGTGTGTGTGTGTACATATAATACATGTATAAGATAGACAGAAAGAGCCTTTTTATTCATTTTTATTTCTCCCTCTCTCACCTTCCTTTTCTCTCTCCCTCTCTCTTTCTCTGTAGTGACTGTTCCCAGGTTGGACAAGGTTTATAGAGCATTGACAAAAATCCTACTCCTGATTAAGTCCAGTTTAGTGGCATGGCACTGACAGCTGGAAACTCAATGTTAAGAAGTGCTTCTAAATAATAATGGATAAATTGTCTCACCAGGTGGAGTAAAAAACCTTTTCAGTCTTCTGTAAAGCTTGTAGAACCTAGCAACCATAGCTGTAAATCGCATTTGTGGGCAGAGCATGGACAGGTTAATTGTTCTGCCCTCACACCAAGAAAAGTAAGAAACAAACAGAGACAACCCCTCACTTCTGTGTCTGTCTTTCCCTCTCTCTCCGTTCTACCTCTCACTTCTTCTTCTTCTTCTTCTTCCTCCTCCTCTTCATCCTCCTCCGCAGAAACCTCCGGCTCCCGAAGCCTCCTGAAACGTCTCCAACTTGCTAGGGCTTTTATTTTTATTTTTTGTGCTGTAAACGACAATCAGCTTTATTTGACTAGGCACAAGGCGATGGCTGCGTGGTTTATGCTAAGAAAGCATAATGCCTCCCATGAGAGATCAGGGAGAAGGAAAATAAAAGCTACACTAAACATGATTTTGTGCACCCAGCTCCCCCACCCCACCTGCGGTTTGTTTGCTTTTTACTGCATATAAAAAGAAACCTGTAGGCGGCCTCTGTTTTGCCGGAGAATAAATCTGTTCTTGTTTGATTATGCTTGTTAGCTGCGTGTGGAAAGGCTACTGAGAAATTCTGCTGGAGTTAAAGCGGAAACACTCTCACTTCAGCTGAAGACAAAGGCATATCCCTGCAAACTGTGCCAGAGTAGTTTACCAGTAAAGCTCTATTTTTGTTTTGTCATTGACTGATGCAGCTCATGATCTATCATTTTCGCTGCTTCTCTAACCTAAACAAATGATTCACTTTTCTGCTCTGACTTGTTGGTAATGTCAGGTTGATGATGTTTATGGGAGTTGATGTTGACGTTTATGGGAGTTGATGTGAAAAGATGAATTCTGCAGGAGGTGACAGATAGTTAGGTCTGTTTCAAAGCAGTGAATTTATGGACCAGTTCTCCATTATGATATTCTCTTGAAGGTATACAGCAGGAGCAGACACCTGGATGAGGAGTGCATGAAATTGTGCGAAAACTTACTTGCCAGTTAATGTTTGAAATTCGTACTGCAGTTACTTTGAAATCTGGCACAAACAAAGCATAACTTTTTAGTGCAACTTCACAAACATGTGCAGTGCTTAGGCACCTTAGGTACATTATTTAAAACCATTCATCTTAATTGTGTTGTAAAATCACTATATATCCTGAGAATAATTACAAATAAACATAAATACAGTAAATAGTAACACAGCTTTCTTATTTAAACAACAACAAAGAAAAGCGAATTTGAAGAACATGGTTTGGTTCCAGATTTGTCCAGCCGTCATGTGGATTTGTTAAATTCCAACACCACCACACATGATTTAACATAACGAAGCATTGCTTAACCAACACAGTTTTTGGATGATGGTAACAAATAATACTGGGCTTCCTCGAGAAGAGCTTTAGAAATGGTTACACAACCACATTTGTTTACGTTTTTGTATAAGTATTATTTGTATTCCTTGTAATATTAGTGTTTCTTTTTCTGTACAAATAAATGTGTCCACACATGTGTAAGCATCTCTAAACACACTAACATGTTATAATGCATTCATAAGGCATTATAAATATGGTTATAAATATTTCTAAAATTATTTCTAGTCATGTTTATTATACATTATGAATTGTTCATGTAATGCATTATATAATATATAACATGTCGTACGGTCAGTGCCAAAGAAGTCAGTCCCAGCTTGGAGAGTGTAAAATAAAGACAAATACAAAGTTTATTTACGCCCTAAGATTTCTAATGTCTTGTTTCTCTGGTGCTGTTAGGGCTTTATTGTGTATGTTTTAGTGTTTCAGTACAATCCTCAGTAAATTCTTCTACTTGAAGCCTCACTCTTAACACTAGAGGAGGCTTTAGTACAGTACAATTCACTTTACTTGGAGTGGACAAATACAACTTATGAACTCTTATAATTTGTTATTAACAGTACTTATAGTATGTTATGTTATCAATTCATAATGTATAATAAGCATGGCTAGAATGTGTAATGCATTTTTATAAATATTTATAGCTGTGTTTATGATATATCTTATGAATGCAGTATGACATTTTATAATTGTGTTTATAGATGCTTACAAACATGACATTTATAGAAAGTGTTATCAAATGACTTATTGAATATAATTCTTGCTTTTGTGCGGTGCTGTATACCCAGTGCAGGGCTCTGCTTGCCCGCTTGTCTGGGACATGTTGATTTTTTTTGTCAGACACCGGTTTATTTACCCGTCTGATCTGTAAAACTATGCAAGACGAATATGGCTAACATTCTTTTATGAAGCGAGAACAGTCGTGCTCTGATAGGAACACCCCGATTCTTTTCTTTTACTTTATATATATTGTGGTACTGTATGAGGAAGTCAGGTGTAGCTGAAAAGTATGTTAGGGTGGTGCAGGACATGTATGAGGATAGTGAGACAGTGGTGAGGGGTGCAGTTGGAGTGACAAATGGTTTCAAGGTGAAGGTAGGGTTACATCAGGGATCAGCTTTGAGCCCCTTCTTGTTTGCAATGGTGATGGACAGGTTGACAGATGAGGTCAGGCAGGAGGCTCCATGGACCATGATGTTTGCAGATGACATTGTAATCTGTGGTGAGAGTAGAGAGCAGGTGGAAAAGAATCTGGAGAGGTGGAGGTTTGCACTGGAGAGGAGAGGAATGAAGGTCAGTAGAGATAAGATGGAATACATGTGTGTGAATGAGAGGGAGGCAGGTGGAAAGGTGAAGATGCAAGGAGTAGAGGTCGTAAAGGTGGATGACTTCAAATATCTTGGGTCAACCATCCAGAGCAATGGACAGTGTAGAAAAGAGGTGAAGAAGAGGGTGCAGGCAGGATGGAGTGGGTGGAGACGGGTGTCAGGGCTGATGTGTGACAGAAGGATAGCAGCAAGAGTGAAAGGGAAGGTTTACAAGACAGTAGTGCGTCCTGCTATGATGTACGGTTTGGAGACTGTGGCTCTGTCTAAAAGAGAGGAGGCTGAGCTGGAGGTGGCGGAGATGAAGATGCTGAGATTTTCATTGGGAGTGACCAGGCTGGACAAGATTAGAAATGAGCAGATCAGAGGGACGGTGAAGGTGGAGCAGTTTGGAGATAAAGCCAGAGAGGCCAGGTTGAGATGGTTTGGACATGTGTTGAGGAGGAATAGTGGATATATTGGGCAAAGAATGTTGGAGATGGAGCTGCCGGGTAGAAGGAGAAGAGGTAGACCTCAGAGAAGGTTTATGGATGTAGTGAAGGTGGACATGGAGATGGTTGGTGTAAAAGTAGAGGAGGCAATGGATAGGGCAAGATGGAGGCAGATGATCCACTGTGGTGACCCCTAAAGGGAGCAGCCGAAAGAAGAAGAAGAAGAAGAAGAAGATATATATATATATATATATATCCATTTAATGTTTGTCCTTTAAATTAAATACATTTTAGGTTTGGGGTTAAGCGTTTCATATCAGTCAGATCAAAATTAGAATGACCACACCCAGTCCTAGTTTCAAAAAATTGTGTAATACAGTTATTTACAGACCCCCCCCCCCCCCCTCCTCCAAAGACAAGTTATTTCAGAGAAGTAAAATGTGGATTTTACTTTTCCTAGTATCAGGCCTAAAATAGTTCAACCTAGAAGCCTGAAGGTTTCAGAAGTGGGCGGGACGCTATAGGCTGAGCCCCTCCACTCTTCAGCCAACACCCAAAAAAACAACAAAGAAACAAAACAAATTATAGCTAATATTACTCACATTCTACATTGGGTCATTTTGCAATGTTGCAATGTAAAGCCATACATAGCTTTACATGAATTCTTGCCATGGATGTTAGGTAGCTGATCTTGTTTATCATTTGAGGCAGCAAAATTAATTTTTATATGGCTGTAACTTTCAAATTGCAAGAGCTGGAGTTTTACTTATATTTCACTTTATTCAACACTGAATGAAAATGTATGTAAAATGGAATGAAATGTAATGATGCAGAGCTTGTGAACTGGCGGTCTGGCATTGCATTCAGCGCTCAAGTATCATTCTGGAGTAAACGAATGTACTAGTCTTCTTGGCAGGAAAAAAAAAGACCTGTAATGTAATTTATAGAACATTGAGTTTAAGTCACAATTGCAGTGTTGGTCAGAAAAATCTCAGATAAATATTTTTCCAAATTCTTCAGCCCTACTAACCATATCTGCCTAAGTCACCCTATTTCACTGTTTGTCTGATAAATCATGGCTAACGTCATTGAAGTGGTGACGGAATGGATTATCATCTCCTAACATTGAGCGGCTCATTCTTCTTTCTTACTACACTTTAAAATATTTGGGACAAATTTAGATGCATCTTCATCTTCACGGTCATAGCAGCCAGTAATCTGTGTCTCACCGCTTGTGACTTAGCGCCGGGTGGTGAGCAGGCCCTTCGGGGATATTTTGGAAAAGACACCGTGATATTGCGTGTATCGAAGTGTCCAATCTTATACACACAGGGACGGAGTGGTTGCACGTTTTTATTCCTACACAACAGGAGCATGTACGGTCAAGAGTGGACGACTGAGACCAATTAAATAGAAAAATGGACTCGCATGAGCTCCTGCTTGATTGGAACGAAGACCTGCAGCCACACCGGCCCTTTGTGGATAAGATTGGACACGCCGACGTATATCTTGGTTTTTCCTTGACTAATTTTATTCTATTTGTTAGTCTTAATTTTCAAAGTTCTTATTGTGGTGTGTTAATTTTATATTTTTAAATATTTTTTGTATATTTTATACCATTTGTCTATTGATTTTTTTCCATTGCTTGGTGTTATACTGTTATACTGTTATATATATATACATTACTTTTAAAGTACAAGTGGTGTCATGTATGTTAAGTTGGGTCTGTAGCTTTCTCTGTATCTCCAACTCCATCTCCATCTCTTCCTGTCTGTCTGTCAGCTTTTTATGCAGATTGATGCTCTGTACCCACGGCGGTTTGGCACCTGGAGTGACTACGCCAAAAAATACTGCAACGCTCACTACAAGTAAGCACCTTGCTTTAATTATAAGTTTAATGAGAGCAATCAAACAACATATAGGTCTATACAACATATGACTGGTAAAGGCTCCATATCAAACACTTTAATTAATCACTGCTAATTATTTATTCATTTTCTAATTACTGAGTGCAAATTATCTCAGTGAGCAGTGTTTGAAATACAGCTTTGGTGGTGTGTATTAAATTAGATGAGACCCAGCAAGTTGCACTAATCTTAACCTTTACCAAATTACATTTTGTTTTATAATGAACGAGTTACCAAATGAGTGAGGAGTGTTGAAGAGCAATCTACACCACGAAGAGCCAATGTATTTGTGTTTAAGCGAAACATAGCTTCCTTCACAACAGAAAAAGGTGTGCTTATTCACACCTAAGAGCTGCACAAACCTGACCCATACCAGCAACTTGGAGCGCCTGGTACCTGACTGGTAATGCTAATTTGAGAGTGAGAGAGTATAAAAGAGAAAAAGTGTGATAGTTTGTAAGCATCTACCTTCAAATAAAGGCAGATCCACTACATGACCTGACTGCCAATCACCTACAGCTTATCTGGTAAATTATTTAATAGGGCATGGACATAAACAGCCCTGTGATGGATTGGTGACCTGTCCAGGGTTTCCTGCCTTCCTCCCAGTGAGTGCTGGCATGGGCTCCCGCCGCTACCCTGGAGGATAAGCAGTTTAGGTGATGAGGGGAGTGAGTGAGTGGACATTAACAGAGGCTGTGTTTGTGTGAATGTATGTTTTTATTTTTATCTTTTTCTTTTCTTGAACCATTCCGTTTCATTCTTTGGCTATGATGAGGTAAAATGTATACAGTTGAAAAGATTGAACTTATATAGGCAGAAACATCACCAGCTAATTAACTACACACATACACTTTTTCAGTTTGGTGAAGAATGCTAGGGTACATGCAAATGAGACAAAGGTGTCTTAAGTTGTGAATGATGTAACTCAATGTCCATGCGTCTTACTGTATGTTGTATCTATGATCGGGTTTGTAAGTCTGATGTGTGGGTGGGGGCTGGAATGTGGGGTGTTTTTGTTATTTCTTTAAATGGGAAAATAAAAATAATCACAAATCAGACAAAGAAACTCTACGCTCAGGTACAGAGTAAAATGGAAGACCTTCTTTCAAAGTAGGGCACTGGCTGTCCAGTTTGGCATTATTTTGGTGTCCATCCAACCAAACACAGATGACCACTGGATATTAATATAGTTATTATTAAGTAATTTAATAAACAAGCCCATTGCATGATTTTATGACAATTATATTACCGTCAGGGAAGATGCAAAGCTGTAGAGTACAGCTCTGCACCGCTCACATGTGGTACTTCGTAACTCTATTTGGATCGCGCTAATATGATTTATTGTGATCATGCCGCAGACGATAATCATTTGTCTACATTTTCATTATCGTCCAGGCTGCTACTAACCCTGTGCATTTGTTATTCTGTGCAGATTCTTCGGGAAAAGGCGTCAGTGGGACTGTCGTGGAGCATCTCATTTGGATGAGCTGCACCACAGGCTGAGTATGATTATGATTCGCAGGCTCAAAGCCGAGGTCCTCACTCAGCTGCCGGCCAAAATCCGCCAGAGGATCCCCTTCGATCTGCCCAAAGAGGCAGGCAAGGTGAAGCATACATTAAAGCAAGGAGCCTAAATCCATGTTTTCTTTCCAATTATGATAATCTGTGTCTAGTGGAAACACAATATACACGAATGAAGTATGCTGTATGTCCAATAAGATGATGAATTTCACCAGATGTTTCAGTGTAAACTGAGTAGTTCTAAGCTTGAATGTGCATTACCCTCGCTGATCAAAAGGCTGGTGTGGCTTGTCCTACCAGTACAGCTTCAACAAAACGTGTTACCCCATGGTCTCTCTCTGTTCACCACAGAGAAACTCAGTGTGTTAAAGCTAAAAACGGTGTTAAAGTTAACCTGGCAAGCATAACCGAGCCAGGAAGCTCGTTGTTAAATATCGGTTGTTTGTTTGTTTGTCCAACCAGCCTTCCCAGCATTTCATGTGTGTATGTTCTGTCCCTGCAAATCAACAGTTAACTGAATATTTATTTATTTATTTATTTATCTTTGGTCTTCACCATATGAAGCTGCAAACTGTTATGGTGAGCAAGGTTCTGCAACATCACCTGCATATATAAAGCGTTCTGTTGTACAAATGGATGTCAGTGAAGTGTACTAATAAGAAGTTTTATCACATTTCTGTCTTGTTTTTCATTCAGACTTTGCCAGATGTTTAACCTCTTTAACTCAGTAATTTCATTACATCCCAAATATTATCATTGTCAAGTCTGGAACTTTTTTCTTTATGTTTGAGTTTGATATAAGACTCAATTGTATCATGATGCAAATATCTAGTATTTACCTCTTGATCCCTGGGACTGTTCCCTAACAAGAACACTACCAATCACAACACTCAACAAAATACCCTTTAGACCACAGGTGTCCAGTTCCAGATCAGGAGGGCCAGAATTCAGCAGAATTTGGAGATTTCTAAATAAAGCTGGTCACTAACTGTTGGGTTGTATGAGGTGTGTTTAAGCAGGAAAATCACCAGGGCTGCAGTTTAGGATTATTTCCATAATCTGTTAATCTCCCAATTATTTTTTCAATGAATTAACAGATCTAATAATTATGTTGCTCTTTCAGTGAGAAATGAATTTAAACTTGAAGTTGAAAATTCAACATTGAACATCATCTAGTGGCTGTTTCTAGTACGCTTAGCAGGCACTGTTTTTATCTTCCCCTCGATGACTGGACAGTGTTTGTCTGGAGCCGTACTGTTCATTGTTGAACTGCTACTTCAGTGTGGTGTTCATTTTATTCCTCTGTACTTAACATCACTGAAATGCTCCTCTCCTTCATTAGAGGTTGTTAGTTAAAGTACTTACCCACTATCAGCAACAAGAGAGAAGGTGCTGCAACACTTTAGTTTCAGTTAATTTTCTTTCATTTGTGCTTCATTTCGCGCTGCTGTGAAATGCTGTCTCTCATTTTTGTATAGCACACTGTAATGTGCTGCGCCTACTGTGGATCTTGTTTTCTTGAATTTATCTCCATTTGCACCGTTTGTGAATGTTAACATCGTATACAGCATTTAGTTCTGACAGCAAAGTCTGAATCAGGGGTGTCAAACTCTATCACCAAAAGGGCCATATCCAAAAATCTCAAAAAAGAATGACTGGGCCAGAGAATGCACAAAAACGTCAACAGTAACATATAGGCACTTGTAGTAGGCCTTGAAATATTACACGAATACTTGAAAAATTCTAAATGTAAACAACTCCAGGATCTCTGTCTTTTAAACCTACCTATTTGCTTCAACTAGACACCTGATGTCTTTTCTTTGCTGCAGTTTCATTGTTTTGGCTCAATTTCTGAACTGCTGAGCTGACGTTAGATGTTTATATTGGCTGAACTGCAGTTAGTTGTTTGGTGATATGACTGGGGTGGACTTGTGTAGAACTGAAGTGTAATCGCTGTCCCATAGATTGTTGTTGGGGTAGGAGAATCAGAGCGCACATTATGTTGCAGTGCATGCTGGGGACTGTAGTGTAGTGCACTATGAAATGAGCTAATATTAACAGAAAATGCAAATACTTTCTGTCTGGGGTGCTCAGCACCCATAAAGCTCTGATCCTAGATTTTCCCCTGCCGTTGGTTTCTGAAACATTGTTATGACAGTCGTTATATTAATATATTTGATTGTAGTTTGTCCTCTGTCCTTTCGGAGTGACAGAGTCTAGGTTTTATCACGTTTGAATGTTAATTTCAGGAGGAAAATCCAGCGAATGTCCAATATAAAACCAATTTTGCCACTCTGTCTGTAAGGCAAACTTTTTGGGCGGAAGGAATTGCTCATATTAAAGCTCAAGTGATATAATATTTGGGGCATCTTTGCTTTGCCTTTTTTTTTGCAGAGCAATATGAAATTGCCGAGCTCTGCTGGACCAGTCCTACCGGACCAGAATGGTGACCCCTGCTTTAAACTAACCACTGCAAGCCAGACTACAGTTCAGTTTATACAGAACGTATTGTGGCATCGGCGTATCACACCTAAAGAAATCCAGTTAACACATGTATACATGAACATGTGCACAAGACAGACTCGAGCGTGTGTATTCACACATGCACACATTCATAAAACACATTCACATTTTCACACCCACACACACCAGTTCAGCCATTTTTCCCATGTTCCCTCACACACCCATATGCTAACTCCCCAATCAGCCAATCTGAGATGAGACAGAATCAGACGGCCTAAATATAGCACTAATTACCTCTCTGTAACCGCCCCATGGCCGTTGCTAGGCGATAGTATTCGATTAGCACTAATTATCATTTTATCTCACTTGTCCACGATCACACTTTTTTTTCTTCCTCTCTTTTTCTCCCTCTCTTTTCAAACTCTGATGAGCTGTCAGCATGTTATTCAGAGAAGAAAGTACATCTCTAATCACACTTTGTTCTTTCCCAGCTTTTTCTCTCACTCTCTCCTTCTCTCACTCTCTCACTCGGCGCGTGCCTGCGCGCGTGTGTGTGTGCGTGTGCCTGCGTGCGTGCGTGTGTGCGTGTGCCTGCGTGCGTGTGTGTATGTGACTTGGCTGTTTTGGCGTTTCTTTCTCTTTGGTGAACACTCGATTTACATACTGTTCTGATGAAAATGCTTAGTAAAAGGACTAGCTTGACAATATCCTCCTATTTGCCTGTCAATTCGACTCCAGTGCCACTGTCTTCTGGTCATGTACTCATCTTCACTCGTCCTCACATCTAAAGATAAACTAATCTAAAACCAGGAGTCGTTATCAGGCTGATATCAGCAGAAAATACGGGATCAGATGCCTGATTGAAGAAAGAATGAATCCAATTTAGTCCTCTAACTAGCCTGTAACGGCACACGTGCATGCTGTGTGACGTGTTGTTGGCTGTATTTCTTGAGTGATTGAGTAGGGGGAGCGTGATGGTCTGCTTTTAAATGTTCTTAAGTGCTTCAATAAAAAATTGCTCATTTTAAAGCTTATCAGTTGATACCTAAAATAGATGATGCCACCTGTACTTTCTTCTTCTTCTTCTCTCTCTCTCTCTCTCTCTCTCTCTCTGTCTCTCTCTCTCTCCCTCTCTCCGATTTCTTTTTTTTTTTTTTTTTTTATCTGTCTCCATTTTGCTAGCTTCAACTTGTCCCCCCATGCTGGCATCTCTGCACCCATCTGTGTGTGTGTGTGTGTGTGTGTGTGCACGCACATATGCCAGATACAAGTAATACAAAGAGCAGCTCACCTGCTACCAAGCCTCATAAATCACCTGCTGTCAGTGCACATGCACACACGTATGCATCATTACAAATGTCCACACATGCATATATAGGTAGGTAGGTAGGTGTGTGTGTGTGTGTGTGGAGTGTAGCTATATTTTTGATAGCATGTTTAAAAAATTCATATTTTCATCTTTTAAGTATGCTTTAGAAAATTATTTGGAAAATTCTTCTAACTTGTTATTTCAAGATAACAATTTTGTAATTGTAATGAATTAGACATTCATGACTGTCGCATTAAGAGTAGCACAGATGAAACAATCCCATAGAATCTAGAACATTTTCCTGTTACAGTGGCAGTTGAATTTTTACATAAAAACATTTGCATAAAATGTTTTTTTATTTACTTCACTTGTACCCTTTGTAGTAGAATGTTCTTGTAATTGTGAGATTGAGAGGATAATACCCAGACACTGATGGGGAAGGGTGTAACAACACTGACTGTGCATTGTAGAGATTGCAGTGTGGTGTGTTAATACATCCTGGAGAATCGGGATGTGCTTTCAAACTAATTGATATTCTAGAATCTGTAAGTTAGTGGACGGATATCCGGTTTACTGCGAGGAAGGAAAAAGCAACAACAAAAAGGAGTAAAAACAGACTTCAGCCAAAATTGGAGCAAGGTTGTAGGTGTCCTTTTTAGTTGGGAAACTGGTTGGTTTTCATGTTGGATGAGTAATGGAAGCTGCCTGTCCAGAGGAGCTAATGAGCAAACACTAGCTGATACATTGGATGTTGATGAGGACTCCTTTTCTATTTAAGGACAATGTGCCAGCTTGTTGTTTGCAGAGTTTTACTGTTTCTGGGTCGAGCTAAGAACAGTTAGACTAGTTAGTGTCAAAGAATGCCAGAGGCAGCTCAGTCACATCCATATCCATTTGTCCTTGGTAATGTGCTCACGTTAAGGCATTGTGTTTCATAGTAGCAAATTACAGTATTATATACTCGTGGAACAGTCACATTTCACAGACCTGTTAAAACATAAAATCAGTGTTTCGCTGAGTTTTAACAGTTTTAACAGGCCTATTTTCTTCATTTTTCCACAGTGACACGTAGCCTATCTTCACACAGCAGGTAAAAGTGGCCGAAATCTGATTTTCTCACCAAATCTTTTAAATGTGACATATATGCGACATTAGTCGGAAACGATCAGCTCTCAGATCATTCTGCTGTGGTTGAGTTTGGCCAATTCTTTTGAAATCTCTTCGAACATGGAGCTGTTGCAGTAAGTGCCTTATGATTTTTTTGGTACAGAAACATCAGCCTAAATGTTTGAGGTCTCAGCAGCACAATGTGATGAATGTGGAGGTGGATTGACGTAAAAGTCACATGAATGAGTCGCACTGCAGCAAATCTGGTACGGATCGGATTTCATTACCAAATGTGAACGCGGCTCAAATCAGAATTGAAAATGTCAGGTTTGATGTGTCGTCTGTGTATGTTGTCTGACGACACATCTGTGTCACATATGAAGAAAAAGGGCGGATTCGGGCCACTTTTACCTGCTGTGTGAACAAAGCCTTAGTGTAGTTCTTATAGTTCTTTTAAATGAACCGAACTCAGTGAACTTCAAAGGAAACCAGTGGCAAATGAGCTTTTTGTGTTTTGTGCTTTTTGTGTTTACAATGTAAGGGAACTTAAAAGACGACTGTGTTTTCTCACTGGTTCTTTTTAACGTTGATGAGATCATAGACCACTTCTTGTTCACACTACAACTCCACTGGATCTTAGATCCCATTCACACCTCTTGCGGTATACACAGTGCTCACCGGTTGAGTGTGAAAGCCTCTGATGAAACTAACCTCTTGAGTGGCGAGGGGAACTACCACACATGCCTACTGCTGTCCTATTGGCCACACTGATACTTGGCCGAAGTGTGTTGTGTAAGTGAGAAAAAGACCCTGTGTGTATCGTGACTTAATCTGTTTTACGCTGCGCTCCAATCAATCAGTAATGTATTTGAAAAACCAGCGGCGTATTTCATATATTCAGTGTAAAAGCAGCTTAAAATTCTGTGTCGCATGTGTAAAATCATTGAAACCACACGGAATCTCTCATCTTATTGTATCTTGTCTTGTCACAAGATCTTCAGAAGGCTTTATCCTGTAGTACCTTATGTTCTTTCGTAGTTTTTACTCGCTGAAGTGCTCGAAGACTGTCAACGTTTACTACGATAAGACTTGATATTTTTGCCGTGAAGCATAATACAAAGCATCTGATTGATACATGCATTTATTTTCACACTCAGATCAGAAAACGAACTACAAATGAACTGTACTGCGACCCCCTCGAGAGTTGGTGTGAGTTTAGTTTGCTTTTTGGGGTTGTTTAGAGGGGTCTGAGTTCCTTTGATGTGTTCACCTATGCACAGAAAACCATGACTCAGCCGTCGGAGTCCACTTCAGGCACTGAAATGGTTCAAGTGTGAAAACGCCTGAATTGCAGTTTCAGGATTTGAATACTGGCATCTCAAATGGTGAACTGAATAGTTGAGTACCTGTGCACATACCTAGTGGACAATTCTGTAAATTAGTCTGATATAACTATTGTTTGAACACCAAAGTTGGTGAATGATCAGCTCCAATCAACAACTCACTGCAGCACTCCTCCTGGCTCCCAGCTCTGACGCTGTTAATCATTTTCCTTCATTCCGATTTAATGAGAATTTAACTTCCATATAATGAGAATACAGAATCCTGATCTCTATATTGTGAATCCATCCTGTTTGAACTAAAGGAGCACAAAAAGTTAGTGAGGTTAAGGTTAGGGTTTGGTCCAGGTGCGGCCCTGGCCGTATTTAGCTGCAGTAATACACAGACTTCCTGTGTGTGTGTGTGTGTGTGTGTGTGTGTGTGTGTGTGTGTGTGTGTGTGTGTGTGTATGGGTGTGATTTATTGCATTGGTGTGCCATGTGTTTCCATATTCCCCTGCTGCTGTCAGAGCAGTGCTATAATTGGGCGGGTCACATGACCCACAGAGAGTGAGCTGATGTTCAGCAACATCAGGGATCTCTACACTTCCAGACCCCCCCCACCACCACCACCACCACCTCCTCCTCTCTCTCCCCCTCTCACATTCTCTTCTCTTCCTCTTTCTCTCTATCCCCCAACTTGCATTATCTTCACTTTGTGTTTCTCTTTTTCCCCTTCCCTCACACCTTTTCTTTTCTCATCTCTTTTTCTCTTCGCATCCATTGTGTTCTCTTTTCTTTCTCTGTATCTTCCCCTTCCCTCACTCCCTCTCCCTCCCTCTCTCTCTCTCTCTCTCTCTCTCTCTCTCTCTCTCTCTCTCTCTCTCTCTCTCTCTCTCTCTCTCTCTCTCACACACACACAATCTCTTCTCGCTCTCTCTCTTGCTATTTCTGACTCTCTTCCCTTTCCTCACTTTTTTCTCTGTTTCTCTTCCTCAATCTCTCTCTTATCCCCTCGCTCTCTTTCTCCTTACATCACTCCTTCCCTCTCTCTCTCTCTCTCTCTCTCTCTCTCTCTCTCTCTCTCTCTCTCTCTCTCTCTCTCTCACACACACACACACACACACACATGCTCCATCTTTTTCTCTTCAGTTGCGGAAAGTAGGACAGATCTTGCAGTATCATTAATTGTTCTGCCCTTAAAACAACAACCAAAAATAAATAAATAAAAAGGAAGCAAAAGGAGACAACCCCTTACATTTACTTACACTCTTTATCTCTCTTTCTCTTTTTCTTTCTTTCTTTTTCAGGAAGCCAGTGCGAGTTTTGAGCAGTGGGAGAGGCTGATGCGTTCCCTGGATTCGGGGGAGTCGGACAGTGAGAATCCTTTCACTGAAGTCATGAGTCTCATCACACAGATGTACAAACAGACAGCAGTAGCCAAGGTAGCGTCTGTGTGTGTCTTAGGACTGCACAATTAGGGAAGAACATTGGTGTAATGATTATATTACTGTATTTTACATTATGGCTTTGTCGTAGCCATTTGCAAGATCAACATCATGATAACCATTATTAATATTGTGTGCGTGTATGTATGTATATATATATATATATATATATATTGGTAGCACAATGTTATATAGATATTTTATATGCAAACATGGCAAGTACTTGCAAATTCAAATACCACACGCATTCACAAGCACATGTACACACATACACAATCAGAGCATGCTTTCCTACATTAGCAAGAAGGACAGCAGCATGCTGTCGACCCCTAATGACCACCATGGCAACCAGCCATTCTCTTCTCCATCTGAGAGGTGCTGGCATTGCCATGGGAACGAGCCCCAGGAGGCTGGACCAACGATGACGACGGCCATAACTGCGACCTTTTCAGTTACTGTGCCTCTTTTCCTTTTACTTGTTTCTTTATTTTTATTTCATTTTATTTTTTTATTTAAAAGAATAAAAAATTACGACATCTGCCTGGCAAAGCGGTAGTAGCAGCTAAATTGAAGGCTGAGTTTTGTTTCTAGTTTCATTCGGTTTTGTAAATAACAGTATGTTGTACAGTGCCAAAAACACACAAGCATGTCAATTTGAGAACACATAACAGGTGAAAGTGATTTGAGATAAGTGTTGAGGTTTAAGCTGTGGTCACACCAGACTGCCACCCTGCTATGTATTACATAGGGGTGGAGCAAAAGTCAGTAACATTAGCTGGTTAACTATTTAGTTTTTTTGCAACTGTGAGGGACAAACAACTTTAAGTTGACCAAGGATTTTTTCTGCATTTAGCATTTTTATTTAGCAAGTTAATACCAAGTTAATGCCACAGCTCTGCTATTGGTTGATGCTTTGCAGGGGTTAAAAGTCCCTTAAATTAACTTGGTGGCAAGTGAAATATATTGCTACTGGAAGTGAATGTGAAACTGCAAAACTACAGAAGCAAACTTTAAACACTATACATGCCTCAGCTGAGCAACTACGTTTGGGATGAGGGCTAAATTAGTTAGTCATGATGTGCGTTGTTTATTGTGGTGATTTCATGTCATGTAATCATGAATGTATTACAGTATAGTCGTGTTTCATGTAGAAACCTTTACATTATAAGGTTCTTCTTCTTCTACAACTTACAACTACAATGATAATGCTAGTTTTTGCTAGCATCTCTGAGATTTCATACTGAATTCTACTGAATTCTTCAGATCTACCAAGAAGTTCTCATCTTATGACCGGTAGGTCAGACATGTCACATCTGATATTTGAACGCTCAGTGCTAACTTTATATCCGTAACCTATAGCTAGCTAGCTGACTGGTGGAACATGCTTCCGGGACTGAGGTCACACAAGCTTCTGTTAGGAGTTGGCATGGTTGTATTTGCAGACGTGGTGTCTTATTGTGCACCACGCCAGGAAAGTACAATTGCGAGGAAACACCCTTGAAGTTATATGAGTAGCTAATGTATCATGTTATTCCCAGAGTTGAGATGGACAGCAAGCGATCACAATCTTAAAATGTTAACCATGTGTAATAGGTCCCTGCAGCAGGTGGCTAACCCAAGTAGGAAATGTCTAGTTATGCTGCAAACAACAGTATAATGTGCCTTCATGATAACCACTATTAACAAGCACGCTTCAATAATCTACTTGCTAGGAGTTTTGGCTGGGACCCTGAGCAGCAGGAGAGTGGCCGCTTTATGTGAGGGAGAGGAGTAGGTGTAGCTGATGTATTCATATTGCTAACTCTGATTGGTATTTGCTTCTCTGACATCACCTGCGCCAAATTTAGTCCCACCCAACTCCAATCAAACAGAGGAAAATGGCAGATGAAGGTCATTTCAAATCTCTCGACAGAAGTCACAAATACTGTAGACCAGGTGTTAAAGGGCTATGATGTCATCAAATCTGTAAGCCAGCTGTTTTTTTGTTTTTTACATTTTGCCATGACCCCAACTGGCCATTGTTTATTCCAAATATGCTAAAACTACAAGAGCAAAAAATAGGCACTGAATACTTGAAGGACTCAAAAATAATTAAAAATAAAAGTAAATTGTTTTATAAAACAATAGACCACATTAGCTGTTAAACGTCTTTAAATGTCCCAAGTGTTCACCATGTCTGAAAAACTGTCAAACTGCCCATTTGCTTGCGCTCGACACCTGGCACATTTTATTTTAATTTATTTTATCATTTATTTTTGTGTGATGCTGTCCTATAGATCATTGTTGGGGAACGGATGGGAGCACATATCCCATTGCAATGCATGCTTGGAACTGCCTGTGCACCTCATGGTGAAATGGGCTAATATTAATAGAGAATGAAAATAATTTTGCAGGCGAATGGGATCGGGCCTTGGGTCTGGTTTAAAAACCATGAGTCTAACATGCTGCTGACTGCTGTGGTTCAAATTAGTAGTGTAATATGTGCTCTTGTAGAATTGAAAACCTTCATGCAGAAAATCTCACTCCAGTCAAAGACGACGGCCTGTGATTTACTCAGTACACATGCTGACGCCAGGTCCCATCTCAAAGGTTTTTAAAGAAATTTTCCTCTGTGCCATCAACATTAACCATTTTTTGTGGCTCATGGAGACTCTGTGGCATTTTGAAATGTGACAAAGAAGTCCACTGGAAACTCTGTGGACAGGAAGTGACATGTTGTCCAACAGTAAGAGCTAAGATGAAGTAAAAATATCTGCAAGCAACACATCCACTCAAAACAACTCGCCTCTTACAGTGCTTCTTAACAGCCTCTCAACAGCCTTAAATCATAAATTATGCTCATATTAATGCACACGTGTGCACATCACAGTGGAATCAGGTCATTGCTTTAAGAGCCTGGTGTGTGTTTGTGTCCATGTCATTGTCCCTATTGGTCTCATGATCTCTTGTTCATCACACTTAATCGCTTTTATTGATTTATTCCCACTCTTTCATTTGCTCTCTGCCCAGAGTGTCATCTCCTTTCATATCCGGCCCACTTGCTTTTCTCTCTCTCTCTCTCACACACACACACACACACACACACACACTCTCTCACGTATACACACAGTGCTGAAGCACACGGCAGGATGTTGAAGGAATGAAATGCAGTGGGTTGGGGGGGTGCGGCAGTATCAAGACTGTGTCAGAAAGCGTGTCATTTTTTTTTTCCTGAAGTGTAAGTTCCTGGCCAGCTTAGAGTGAGCCAAGCATCGGTATTTTTACCCCAACAGCATCTGCTCCCAATTATCTTGAGACTGAGCCTCTCTCACACACTCTTTCTCTCTCACATACACACACACACATGGCGCACTGAAAAAGACTTAATGCCGCTTCACAGGGAGCAGTTTTGGATACCAATTAAAAGATGTGAAAACGGCAAAACTAGGCTGTAATAACAGAAGTGGAACGGCGCTTTGAAAGTGAGGGAAAAAGAGGCTTCCTCCCAGCTCGCTAACGACCGCCGTTAATGATACAGGCTATTCACATCATCTGATAGTTATCGATCAGTAGATAATCAAATCCTGTGAAGACTGGACAGTTTAAAGCATGGCTTTCAGTGATGTGAGGATGGAGGACGGTCTCCTTGATATGCTTTTAGCATAAACAACAACAAATTCTTCTGAATCACTAAATCCGTACAGTGGAACAAAATGGCAGTTCTTCCAGATACTCAGTGCAACATGCAAGACATGGCCCACGCAGTGCAAGTGACCAGAACCAAGGCTCTGTTCCAGTATTGTATTTAATGTGCCACCATTGACCTCCCCTTGCCATTTTGCCTCAAGGGAATCCCCGACACTTAGAAGACCTGTTCTATTTCTGTATTAGCTCTAGTGAAGTTTGTTAGATAACTCCTTCAAGCGGTGAAGGCATGAGGTATTTACTTTATAAACTCCAAAACAATGGAACAGCGCAATAAAGTACTTCATAAACACTTTAAGGGGCATTCTGGCCTAAAACTAAGCTTTTATTTGTTGCTGTATTCCGTATCCCTGTAGGACTGTATCCCTCAGTCTTATCAATTTGACAGATATCCAGATTTGATGTTGTTTCAATGTTTTTCTTTGTCACTATTCACTCACTGCAATACCGAACATGCATTATGCTTTATGCCCAGCCACTGAGAATTTCTCTAGT